>NW_028152036.1:55672-60672 GCF_964638095.1 Poromitra crassiceps
ACCCTAACCCTAACCCTAACCCTAACCCTAACCCTAACCCTAACCCTAACCCTAACCCTAACCCTAACCCTAACCCTAACCCTAACCCTAACCCTAACCCTAACCCTAACCCTAACCCTAACCCTAACCCTAACCCTAACCCTAACCCTAACCCTAACCCTAACCCTAACCCTAACCCTAACCCTAACCCTAACCCTAACCCTAACCCTAACCCTAACCCTAAACCCTAACCCTAACCCTAACCCTAACCCTAACCCTAACCCTAACCCTAACCCTAACCCTAACCCTAACCCTAACCCTAACCCTAACCCTAACCCTAACCCTAACCCTAACCCTAACCCTAACCCTAACCCTAACCCTAACCCTAACCCTAACCCTAACCCTAACCCTAACCCTAAACCCTAACCCTAACCCTAACCCAAACCCTAACCCTAACCCTAACCCTAACCTAACCCTAACCCTAACCCTAACCCTAACCCTAACCCTAACCCTAACCCTAACCCTAACCCTAACCCTAACCCTAACCCTAACCCTAACCCTAACCCTAACCCTAACCCTAACCCTAACCCTAACCCTAACCCTAACCCTAACCCTAACCCTAACCCTAACCCTAACCCTAACCCTAACCCTAACCCTAACCCTAACCCTAACCCTAACCCTAACCCTAACCCTAACCTAACCCTAACCCTAACCCTAACCCTAACCCTAACCCTAACCCTAACCCTAACCCTAACCCTAACCCTAACCCTAACCTAACCTAACCCTAACCCTAACCCTAACCCTAACCCTAACCCTAACCCTAACCCTAACCCTAACCCTAACCCTAACCCTAACCCTAACCCTAACCCTAACCCTAACCCTAACCCTAACCCTAACCCTAACCCTAACCCTAACCCTAACCCTAACCCTAACCTAACCCTAACCCTAACCCTAACCCTAACCCTAACCCCTAACCCTAACCCTAACCCTAACCCTAACCCTAACCCTAACCCTAACCCTAACCCTAACCCTAACCCTAACCCTAACCCTAAACCCTAACCCTAACCCTAACCCTAACCCTAACCCTAACCCTAACCCTAACCCTAACCCTAACCCTAACCCTAACCCTAACCTAACCCTAACCCTAACCCTAACCCTAACCTAACCCTAACCCTAACCCTAACCCTAACCCTAACCCTAACCCTAACCCTAACCCTAACCCTAACCCTAACCCTAACCCTAACCCTAACCCTAACCCTAACCCTAACCCTAACCCTAAACCCTAACCCTAACCCTAACCCTAACCCTAACCCTAACCCTAACCCTAACCCTAACCCTAACCCTAACCCTAACCCTAACCCTAACCCTAACCCTAACCCTAACCCTAACCCTAACCCTAACCCTAACCCTAACCCTAACCCTAACCCTAACCCTAACCCTAACCCTAACCCTAACCCTAACCCTAACCCTAACCCTAACCCTAACCCTAACCCTAACCCTAACCCTAACCCTAACCCTAACCCTAACCCTAACCCTAACCCTAACCCTAACCCTAACCCTAACCCTAACCCTAACCCTAACCCTAACCCTAACCCTAACCCTAACCCTAACCCTAACCTAACCCTAACCCTAACCCTAACCCTAACCCTAACCCTAACCCTAACCCTAACCCTAACCCTAACCCTAACCCTAACCTAACCCTAACCCTAACCCTAACCCCTAACCCTAACCCTAACCCTAAACCCTAACCCTAACCCTAACCCTAACCCTAACCCTAACCCTAACCCTAACCCTAACCCTAACCCTAACCCTAACCCTAACCCTAACCCTAACCCTAACCCTAACCCTAACCCTAACCCTAACCCTAACCCTAACCCTAACCCTAACCCTAACCCTAACCCTAACCCTAACCCTAACCCTAACCCTAACCCTAACCCTAACCCTAACCCTAACCCTAACCCTAACCTAACCCTAACCCTAACCCTAACCCTAACCCTAACCCTAACCCTAACCCTAACCCTAACCCTAACCCTAACCCTAACCCTAACCCTAACCCTAACCCTAACCCTAACCCTAACCCTAACCCTAACCCTAACCCTAACCCTAACCCTAACCCTAACCCTAACCCTAACCCTAACCCTAACCCTAACCCTAACCCTAACCCTAACCCTAACCCTAACCCTAACCCTAACCCTAACCCTAACCCTAACCCTAACCCTAACCCTAACCCTAACCCTAACCCTAACCCTAACCCTAACCCTAACCCTAACCCTAACCCTAACCCTAACCCTAACCCTAACCCTAACCCTAACCCTAACCCTAACCCTAACCCTAACCCTAACCCTAACCCTAACCCTAACCTAACCCTAACCCTAACCCTAACCCTAACCCTAACCCTAACCCTAACCCTAACCCTAACCCTAACCCTAACCCTAACCCTAACCCTAACCCTAACCCTAACCCTAACCCTAACCCTAACCCTAACCCTAACCCTAACCCTAACCCTAACCCTAACCCTAACCCTAACCCTAACCCTAACCCTAACCCTAACCCTAACCCTAACCCTAACCCTAACCCTAACCCTAACCCTAACCCTAACCCTAACCCTAACCCTAACCCTAACCCTAACCCTAACCTAACCCTAACCCTAACCCTAACCCTAACCCTAACCCTAACCCTAACCCTAACCCTAACCCTAACCCTAACCCTAACCCTAACCCTAACCCTAACCCTAACCCTAACCCTAACCCTAACCTAACCCTAACCCTAACCCTAACCCTAACCCTAACCCTAACCCTAACCCTAACCCTAACCCTAACCCTAACCCTAACCCTAACCCTAAACCCTAACCCTAACCCTAACCCTAACCCTAACCCTAACCCTAACCCTAACCCTAACCCTAACCCTAACCCTAACCCTAACCCTAACCCTAACCCTAACCTAACCCTAACCCTAACCCTAACCCTAACCCTAACCCTAACCCTAACCCTAACCCTAACCCTAACCCTAACCCTAACCCTAACCCTAACCCTAACCCTAACCCTAACCCTAACCCTAACCCTAACCCTAACCCTAACCCTAACCCTAACCCTAACCCTAACCCTAACCCTAACCCTAACCCTAACCCTAACCCTAACCCTAACCCTAACCCTAACCCTAACCCTAACCCTAACCCTAACCCTAACCCTAACCCTAACCCTAACCCTAACCCTAACCCTAACCCTAACCCTAACCCTAACCCTAACCCTAACCCTAACCCTAACCCTAACCCTAACCCTAACCCTAACCCTAACCCTAACCCTAACCCTAACCCTAACCCTAACCCTAACCCTAACCCTAACCCTAACCCTAACCCTAAACCCTAACCCTAACCCTAACCCTAACCCTAACCCTAACCCTAACCCTAACCCTAACCCTAACCCTAACCCTAACCCTAACCCTAACCCTAACCCTAACCTAACCCTAACCCTAACCCTAACCCTAACCCTAACCCTAACCCTAACCCTAACCCTAACCCTAACCCTAACCCTAACCCTAACCCTAACCCTAACCCTAACCCTAACCCTAACCCTAACCCTAACCCTAACCCTAACCCTAACCCTAACCCTAACCCTAACCCTAACCCTAACCCTAACCCTAACCCTAACCCTAACCCTAACCCTAACCCTAACCCTAACCCTAACCCTAACCCTAACCCTAACCCTAACCCTAACCCTAACCCTAACCCTAACCCTAACCCTAACCCTAACCCTAACCCTAACCCTAACCCTAACCTACCTAACCCTAACCCTAACCCTAACCCTAACCCTAACCCTAACCCTAACCCTAACCCTAACCCTAACCCTAACCCTAACCCTAACCCTAACCCTAACCCTAACCCTAACCCCTAACCCTAACCCTAACCCTAACCCTAACCCTAACCCTAACCCTAACCCTAACCTAACCCTAACCCTAACCCTAACCCTACCCTAACCCTAACCCTAACCCTAACCCTAACCCTAACCCTAACCCTAACCCTAACCCTAACCCTAACCCTAACCCTAACCCTAACCCTAACCCTAACCCTAACCCTAACCCTAACCCTAACCCTAACCCTAACCCTAACCCTAACCCTAACCCTAACCCTAACCCTAACCCTAACCCTAACCCTAACCCTAACCCTAACCCTAACCCTAACCCTAACCCTAACCCTAACCCTAACCCTAACCCTAACCCTAACCCTAACCCTAACCCTAACCCTAACCCTAACCCTAACCCTAACCCTAACCCTAACCCTAACCCTAACCCTAACCCTAACCCTAACCCTAACCCTAACCCTAACCCTAACCCTAACCCTAACCCTAACCCTAACCCTAACCCTAACCCTAACCCTAACCCTAACCCTAACCCTAACCCTAACCCTAACCCTAACCCTAACCCTAACCCTAACCCTAACCCTAACCCTAACCCTAACCCTAACCCTAACCCTAACCCTAACCCTAACCCTAACCCTAACCCTAACCCTAACCCTAACCCTAACCCTAACCCTAACCCTAACCCTAACCCTAACCCTAACCCTAACCCTAACCCTAACCCTAACCCTAACCTAACCCTAACCCTAACCCTAACCCTAACCCTAACCCTAACCCTAACCCTAACCCTAACCCTAACCCTAACCCTAACCTAACCCTAACCCTAACCCTAACCCTAACCCTAACCCTAACCCTAACCCTAACCCTAACCCTAACCCTAACCCTAACCCTAACCCTAACCCTAACCCTAACCCTAACCCTAACCCTAACCCTAACCTAACCCTAACCCTAACCCTAACCCTAACCCTAACCCTAACCCTAACCCTAACCCTAACCCTAACCCTAACCCTAACCCTAACCCTAACCCTAACCCTAACCCTAACCTAACCCTAACCCTAACCCTAACCCTAACCCTAACCCTAACCCTAACCCTAACCCTAACCCTAACCCTAACCCTAACCCTAACCCTAACCCTAACCCTAACCCTAACCCTAACCCTAACCCTAACCC
>NW_028152036.1:68172-112750 GCF_964638095.1 Poromitra crassiceps
ATTTTTAGTGAATTGTTGCATCCGACATCCGTCTTTTTTTTTTTTTTTCCAAAAAACCAAAGTTATTCCAAATGACACCAAACTCGTTCAGGCGTATCTTCTCATCATGATGAAGAATCCCTGTAACTTTGGGGTCATTTTTTTTTTTTTTTTTGACCAAAGTTTTTCCAAATGACACCAAACTCGTTCAGGCGTATCTTCTCATCATGATGAAGCTTCCCTGTAACTTTGGTGTCATTTGGAGCACTCCTAAAATTTGCCGAAATTCGGATCCAGGTAAAACCTATTTTTTCGGGCTCCTCGCCAAAAATGGAGTCTGTAGAGTACCTACATGGCTATACTTAATTTTCCCACCAAAAAAAAAAAAAAAAAAAAAAAAAAAAAAACATAAGTACTTTTCCTATGTAAAAAAAAAAAAGTACTTCCGGCGATAGTACCATTCGACTCCAAATGACCTGAAACGCACTCCTATCACATCCCCTGAGGAAGGATTTTGGCTGAAACACTTAGTAAAAAACACTAGGGTTTAGGTAGGGTTTACATAGCAAACTTCCGGTGGGCGTGGCCTAACCAAAGTAGGCGGGATCTGTAGCCACGCCCCCAAGGAGTTCGAATGTGGAAGAAAATAGGCTCCGCCCCCTTTCCCTGGCTTCCGGCGGGGGGGGGAGGAGCCAAAAAAGTGTAACTCCGCCCCCGAAGGTCGTAGAGCCTCGGGGGTGTGGTTTTAGTGGGGTACCTCGATCTCCTAAGTTTGGTAGGGTACTTTGCTAAAGTGGGAGGAGCTACTTTTTTTTATTTGCATACTTGCATAAATTTGCATAAATTAGGTTTAACATGGGAAAGATAGGGATGGCCCGCGGGCCATCGTGGCAAAACCCCCCTTATCCTAACCCTAACCCTAACCCTAACCCTAACCCTAACCCTAACCCTAACCCTAACCCTAACCCTAAACCCTAACCCTAACCCTAACCCTAACCCTAACCCTAACCCTAACCCTAACCCTAAACTAACCCTAACCCTAACCCTAACCCTAACCCTAACCCTAACCCTAACCCTAACCCTAACCCTAACCCTAACCCTAACCCTAACCCTAACCCTAAAAAAAAAAAAAAAAAAAAAAAAAGTTAAAATAGTTAGCAAAAAAACCACTTCCTGTTTTTGGCCTTCAAAATAAAAGAAAATGACCAAAACAGGAAGTAGAATTTCCCTTGCTCGGATCAAGCTAAAAAGTAGTTATTCAAGTTCCCCGTAATATTCCCAGTCGTTAGAGTGGTTACTTGGCTATGAAAAAAAATAATAATTTCAAAATAAAATAAAAAAAAAAAAAAAAAAAAAAAAAGTTAAAATAGTTAGCAAAAAAACCACTTCCTGTTTTTGGCCTTCAAAATAAAAGAAAATGACCAAAACAGGAAGTAGAATTTCCCTTGCTCGGATCAAGCTAAAAAGTAGTTATTCAAGTTCCCCGTAATATTCCCAGTCGTTAGAGTGGTTACTTGGCTATGAAAAAAAATAATAATTTCAAAATAAAATAAAAAAAAAAAAAAAAAAAAAAAAAGTTAAAATAGTTAGCAAAAAAACCACTTCCTGTTTTTGGCCTTCAAAATAAAAGAAAATGACCAAAACAGGAAGTAGAATTTCCCTTGCTCGGATCAAGCTAAAAAGTAGTTATTCAAGTTCCCCGTAATATTCCCAGTCGTTAGAGTGGTTACTTGGCTATGAAAAAAACAAAAAATTTCAAAATAAAATTAAAAAAAAAAAAAAAAAAAAAAAAAAAACGCGTTTGGGCCATTTTGGGCCATTTCCCTTGCTTTTTGGCCAAAATGAAGTCGTTTTTCGAGCTCCTCGCCAAAAATGGAGTCCTTAGAGTACCTACATGGCTATAATTTTTTTTTGAAAAAAAACAAAAAAAAAACAAAAAAAACACAAAGTACTTCAAAACTCCCAAATCGCATGAAACGTGCTCCTAACACAACCCCACAAAAAAACACTCAAAACCCTAACCACCCAAACACTTGGTAAAATTTCAACACTTTTCAAAAAAAAAAAAAAAAAAAAAACCCAAGTACTTTTCCCATACAAAAAAAAAAAAAAACTCTCCCTGCCGTTTCACCAAACGACTCCAATCAACCCAATTCATGCTCATATGACACCCCCCCAACAACCCTCCCTCAAAACAGCCTAGGGTTGGCCAAAATGCCATGTTCAAAGCCTATTTACACCCACTTCCGGTCACTTCCGGCGGAAGCCCCGCCCATATTCGGGACCAGCGCATAAAACTACATAAGACTACATGTCTAACTTCCTAACCCTAGTTCCAACTTAGCCCTTCACAATGGGTCAACGGTCTACAACCCTAACAACCTACTGCAAATTTCAGCTAGGGTTGTCAATTAACTCCCCTGGACCACCTGGAGCTATCATTTCAATTGGAGCATGTAGCCCTCCTATAGGAGAGCAGATCCTGAGAAAAGATTAGCTGAAGTCCCCTCCCCCTAGGCAGGGGGGCGGTCCAATCGTTTAAAAATGTTGAAACTAGGGGTGCTAATAACTCCTAAAGTGAAAGGACTAGAAGGCTGTCCTTTCTTGGGGGAACTCCTCTCACACCCCTCTTCCCGCCCACAAAAAATGGGAGGTCAAAACGCCCCCTAAAAATCGGAAGTCGCGTTTCGGCCATTTCCCTTGCTTTTTGGCCAAAATGAACTCGGTTTTCGGGCTCCTCGCCAAAAATGGAGTCCTTAGAGTACCTACATGGCTATAAAAAAAAAAAAAAAAAATTTGAAAAAAAAAAAAAAAAAAAAAAAAAAAAAATCAAACCTGAATAACTCCTAGGGGAAGTCACTTAAAATTCTAATTTTTTTTGTGGGAACTCCTCTCACACTCCTCTTTCAGCCCACAAAAAATGGGAGGTCAAAACGGAACTTTTTTTCTTGACAAAAAAAAAAAGAAAAATCTCGTATCTTTATATTCACTAAAATTCAGTAATTGAAGCTACAACCAAAATGACGGTTTGAGCATGTACTAGGGGTTGTCAACATACACTGTAGCCAAAATTTCGGCTCAAGGTTGAGTGGAACTGTGTCAAATTGACAAAAAGAGATGTCAATTTTGCTGGATTTCGTAATTTCGTGCGTTTTTTTTTTTTTTTTCAACTCTGCGGGACCACAGCTCGCTCAGCGTAGCTCCGATTAGCCTACCCTTTGCTGAGAGTAGGCTTTAGACTGTCTCCTACGTGTCCAGCAACTTTGAAAGGGCTAGCTTCAATTACTGATTTTTAGTGAATTGTTGCATCCGACATCCGTCTTTTTTTTTTTTTTTCCAAAAAACCAAAGTTATTCCAAATGACACCAAACTCGTTCAGGCGTATCTTCTCATCATGATGAAGAATCCCTGTAACTTTGGGGTCATTTTTTTTTTTTTTTTTGACCAAAGTTTTTCCAAATGACACCAAACTCGTTCAGGCGTATCTTCTCATCATGATGAAGCTTCCCTGTAACTTTGGTGTCATTTGGAGCACTCCTAAAATTTGCCGAAATTCGGATCCAGGTAAAACCTATTTTTTCGGGCTCCTCGCCAAAAATGGAGTCTGTAGAGTACCTACATGGCTATACTTAATTTTCCCACCAAAAAAAAAAAAAAAAAAAAAAAAAAAAAAACATAAGTACTTTTCCTATGTAAAAAAAAAAAAGTACTTCCGGCGATAGTACCATTCGACTCCAAATGACCTGAAACGCACTCCTATCACATCCCCTGAGGAAGGATTTTGGCTGAAACACTTAGTAAAAAACACTAGGGTTTAGGTAGGGTTTACATAGCAAACTTCCGGTGGGCGTGGCCTAACCAAAGTAGGCGGGATCTGTAGCCACGCCCCCAAGGAGTTCGAATGTGGAAGAAAATAGGCTCCGCCCCCTTTCCCTGGCTTCCGGCGGGGGGGGGAGGAGCCAAAAAAGTGTAACTCCGCCCCCGAAGGTCGTAGAGCCTCGGGGGTGTGGTTTTAGTGGGGTACCTCGATCTCCTAAGTTTGGTAGGGTACTTTGCTAAAGTGGGAGGAGCTACTTTTTTTTATTTGCATACTTGCATAAATTTGCATAAATTAGGTTTAACATGGGAAAGATAGGGATGGCCCGCGGGCCATCGTGGCAAAACCCCCCTTATCCTAACCCTAACCCTAACCCTAACCCTAACCCTAACCCTAACCCTAACCCTAACCCTAAACCCTAACCCTAACCCTAACCCTAACCCTAACCCTAACCCTAACCCTAACCCTAAACTAACCCTAACCCTAACCCTAACCCTAACCCTAACCCTAACCCTAACCCTAACCCTAACCCTAACCCTAACCCTAACCCTAACCCTAACCCTAACCCTAAAAAAAAAAAAAAAAAAAAAAAAAGTTAAAATAGTTAGCAAAAAAACCACTTCCTGTTTTTGGCCTTCAAAATAAAAGAAAATGACCAAAACAGGAAGTAGAATTTCCCTTGCTCGGATCAAGCTAAAAAGTAGTTATTCAAGTTCCCCGTAATATTCCCAGTCGTTAGAGTGGTTACTTGGCTATGAAAAAAAATAATAATTTCAAAATAAAATAAAAAAAAAAAAAAAAAAAAAAAAAGTTAAAATAGTTAGCAAAAAAACCACTTCCTGTTTTTGGCCTTCAAAATAAAAGAAAATGACCAAAACAGGAAGTAGAATTTCCCTTGCTCGGATCAAGCTAAAAAGTAGTTATTCAAGTTCCCCGTAATATTCCCAGTCGTTAGAGTGGTTACTTGGCTATGAAAAAAAATAATAATTTCAAAATAAAATAAAAAAAAAAAAAAAAAAAAAAAAAGTTAAAATAGTTAGCAAAAAAACCACTTCCTGTTTTTGGCCTTCAAAATAAAAGAAAATGACCAAAACAGGAAGTAGAATTTCCCTTGCTCGGATCAAGCTAAAAAGTAGTTATTCAAGTTCCCCGTAATATTCCCAGTCGTTAGAGTGGTTACTTGGCTATGAAAAAAACAAAAAATTTCAAAATAAAATTAAAAAAAAAAAAAAAAAAAAAAAAAAAACGCGTTTGGGCCATTTTGGGCCATTTCCCTTGCTTTTTGGCCAAAATGAAGTCGTTTTTCGAGCTCCTCGCCAAAAATGGAGTCCTTAGAGTACCTACATGGCTATAATTTTTTTTTGAAAAAAAACAAAAAAAAAACAAAAAAAACACAAAGTACTTCAAAACTCCCAAATCGCATGAAACGTGCTCCTAACACAACCCCACAAAAAAACACTCAAAACCCTAACCACCCAAACACTTGGTAAAATTTCAACACTTTTCAAAAAAAAAAAAAAAAAAAAAACCCAAGTACTTTTCCCATACAAAAAAAAAAAAAAACTCTCCCTGCCGTTTCACCAAACGACTCCAATCAACCCAATTCATGCTCATATGACACCCCCCCAACAACCCTCCCTCAAAACAGCCTAGGGTTGGCCAAAATGCCATGTTCAAAGCCTATTTACACCCACTTCCGGTCACTTCCGGCGGAAGCCCCGCCCATATTCGGGACCAGCGCATAAAACTACATAAGACTACATGTCTAACTTCCTAACCCTAGTTCCAACTTAGCCCTTCACAATGGGTCAACGGTCTACAACCCTAACAACCTACTGCAAATTTCAGCTAGGGTTGTCAATTAACTCCCCTGGACCACCTGGAGCTATCATTTCAATTGGAGCATGTAGCCCTCCTATAGGAGAGCAGATCCTGAGAAAAGATTAGCTGAAGTCCCCTCCCCCTAGGCAGGGGGGCGGTCCAATCGTTTAAAAATGTTGAAACTAGGGGTGCTAATAACTCCTAAAGTGAAAGGACTAGAAGGCTGTCCTTTCTTGGGGGAACTCCTCTCACACCCCTCTTCCCGCCCACAAAAAATGGGAGGTCAAAACGCCCCCTAAAAATCGGAAGTCGCGTTTCGGCCATTTCCCTTGCTTTTTGGCCAAAATGAACTCGGTTTTCGGGCTCCTCGCCAAAAATGGAGTCCTTAGAGTACCTACATGGCTATAAAAAAAAAAAAAAAAAATTTGAAAAAAAAAAAAAAAAAAAAAAAAAAAAAATCAAACCTGAATAACTCCTAGGGGAAGTCACTTAAAATTCTAATTTTTTTTGTGGGAACTCCTCTCACACTCCTCTTTCAGCCCACAAAAAATGGGAGGTCAAAACGGAACTTTTTTTCTTGACAAAAAAAAAAAGAAAAATCTCGTATCTTTATATTCACTAAAATTCAGTAATTGAAGCTACAACCAAAATGACGGTTTGAGCATGTACTAGGGGTTGTCAACATACACTGTAGCCAAAATTTCGGCTCAAGGTTGAGTGGAACTGTGTCAAATTGACAAAAAGAGATGTCAATTTTGCTGGATTTCGTAATTTCGTGCGTTTTTTTTTTTTTTTTCAACTCTGCGGGACCACAGCTCGCTCAGCGTAGCTCCGATTAGCCTACCCTTTGCTGAGAGTAGGCTTTAGACTGTCTCCTACGTGTCCAGCAACTTTGAAAGGGCTAGCTTCAATTACTGATTTTTAGTGAATTGTTGCATCCGACATCCGTCTTTTTTTTTTTTTTTCCAAAAAACCAAAGTTATTCCAAATGACACCAAACTCGTTCAGGCGTATCTTCTCATCATGATGAAGAATCCCTGTAACTTTGGGGTCATTTTTTTTTTTTTTTTTGACCAAAGTTTTTCCAAATGACACCAAACTCGTTCAGGCGTATCTTCTCATCATGATGAAGCTTCCCTGTAACTTTGGTGTCATTTGGAGCACTCCTAAAATTTGCCGAAATTCGGATCCAGGTAAAACCTATTTTTTCGGGCTCCTCGCCAAAAATGGAGTCTGTAGAGTACCTACATGGCTATACTTAATTTTCCCACCAAAAAAAAAAAAAAAAAAAAAAAAAAAAAAACATAAGTACTTTTCCTATGTAAAAAAAAAAAAGTACTTCCGGCGATAGTACCATTCGACTCCAAATGACCTGAAACGCACTCCTATCACATCCCCTGAGGAAGGATTTTGGCTGAAACACTTAGTAAAAAACACTAGGGTTTAGGTAGGGTTTACATAGCAAACTTCCGGTGGGCGTGGCCTAACCAAAGTAGGCGGGATCTGTAGCCACGCCCCCAAGGAGTTCGAATGTGGAAGAAAATAGGCTCCGCCCCCTTTCCCTGGCTTCCGGCGGGGGGGGGAGGAGCCAAAAAAGTGTAACTCCGCCCCCGAAGGTCGTAGAGCCTCGGGGGTGTGGTTTTAGTGGGGTACCTCGATCTCCTAAGTTTGGTAGGGTACTTTGCTAAAGTGGGAGGAGCTACTTTTTTTTATTTGCATACTTGCATAAATTTGCATAAATTAGGTTTAACATGGGAAAGATAGGGATGGCCCGCGGGCCATCGTGGCAAAACCCCCCTTATCCTAACCCTAACCCTAACCCTAACCCTAACCCTAACCCTAACCCTAACCCTAAACCCTAACCCTAACCCTAACCCTAACCCTAACCCTAACCCTAACCCTAACCCTAACCCTAACCCTAACCCTAACCCTAACCCTAACCCTAACCCTAACCCTAACCCTAACCCTAACCCTAACCCTAACCCTAACCCTAACCCTAACCCTAACCCTAACCCTAACCCTCGAATAAATTTGCATAAATTAGGTTTAACATGGGAAAGATAGGGATCATCACGTGATGATCGTGGCAAAACCCCCCTTATCCTAACCCTAACCCTAACCCTAACCCTAACCCTAACCCTAACCCTAACCCTAACCCTAACCCTAACCCTAACCCTAACCCTAACCCTCTAACCCCATCCCACCACAAATACACACCTTAACCCCTCCAATTCACGTTTTAATTTGATCCCTAAAAAAAAGTTGCTAGCATGTTAGCTTAGCATTAGCTTAGCATAAAAAAAAGAAAAAAAAATGTTGCTAGCATGTTAGCTTAGCATTAGCTTAGCATTAGCTAAAAAAAAAAAAAAAAAAAAAAAAAAAAAAAAGTTAAAATAGTTAGCAAAAAAACCACTTCCTGTTTTTGGCCTTCAAAATAAAAGAAAATGACCAAAACAGGAAGTAGAATTTCCCTTGCTCGGATCAAGCTAAAAAGTAGTTATTCAAGTTCCCCGTAATATTCCCAGTCGTTAGAGTGGTTACTTGGCTATGAAAAAAAAATAAAATTTCAAAATAAAATAAAAAAAAAAAAAAAAAAAAAAAAAAGTTAAAATAGTTAGCAAAAAAACCACTTCCTGTTTTTGGCCTTCAAAATAAAAGAAAATGACCAAAACAGGAAGTAGAATTTCCCTTGCTCGGATCAAGCTAAAAAGTAGTTTTTCAAGTTCCCCGTAATATTCCCAGTCGTTAGAGTGGTTACTTGGCTATGAAAAAAACAAAAAATTTCAAAATAAAATTAAAAAAAAAAAAAAAAAAAAAAAAAACGCGTTTGGGCCATTTTGGGCCATTTCCCTTGCTTTTTGGCCAAAATGAAGTCGTTTTTCGAGCTCCTCGCCAAAAATGGAGTCCTTAGAGTACCTACATGGCTATAAAAAAAAAAAAAAAATTTAATGAAAAAAAAAAACAAAAAAAACACAAAGTACTTCAAAACTCCCAAATCGCATGAAACGTGCTCCTAACACAACCCCACAAAAAAACACTCAAAACCCTAACCACCCAAACACTTGGTAAAATTTCAACACTTTTCAAAAAAAAAAAAAAAAAAAAAAACCCAAGTACTTTTCCCATACAAAAAAAAAAAAAAACTCTCCCTGCCGTTTCACCAAACGACTCCAATCAACCCAATTCATGCTCATATGACACCCCCCCAACAACCCTCCCTCAAAACAGCCTAGGGTTGGCCAAAATGCCATGTTCAAAGCCTATTTACACCCACTTCCGGTCACTTCCGGCGGAAGCCCCGCCCATATTCGGGACCAGCGCATAAAACTACATAAGACTACATGTCTAACTTCCTAACCCTAGTTCCAACTTAGCCCTTCACAATGGGTCAACGGTCTACAACCCTAACAACCTAGTGCAAATTTCAGCTAGGGTTGTCAATTAACTCCCCTGGACCACCTGGAGCTATAATTTCAATTGGAGCATGTAGCCCTCCTATAGGAGAGCAGATCCTGAGAAAAGATTAGCACAAGTCCCCTCCCCCTAGGCAGGGGGGCGGTCCAATCGTTTAAAAATGTTGAAACTAGGGGTGCTAATAACTCCTAAAGTAAAAGGACTAGAAGGCTGTCCTTTCTTGGGGGAACTCCTCTCACACCCCTCTTCCCGCCCACAAAAAATGGGAGGTCAAAACGCCCCCTAAAAATCGGAAGTCGCGTTTCGGCCATTTCCCTTGCTTTTTGGCCAAAATGAACTCGGTTTTCGGGCTCCTCGCCAAAAATGGAGTCCTTAGAGTACCTACATGGCTATAAAAAAAAAAAAAAAAAATTTGAAAAAAAAAAAAAAAAAAAAAAAAAAAAAATCAAACCTGAATAACTCCTAGGGGAAGTCACTTAAAATTCTAATTTTTTTTGTGGGAACTCCTCTCACACTCCTCTTTCAGCCCACAAAAAATGGGAGGTCAAAATGGAAGTTTTTTTCTTTACAAAAAAATGTCGTATCTTTATATTCACTAAAATTCAGTAATTGAAGCTACAACCAAAATGACGGTTTGAGCATGTACTAGGGGTTGTCAACATACACTGTAGCCAAAATTTCGGCTCAAGGTTGAGTGGAACTGTGTCAAATTGACAAAAAGAGATGTCAATTTTGCTGGATTTCGTAATTTCGTGCGTTTTTTTTTTTTTTTTCAACTCTGCGGGACCACAGCTCGCTCAGCGTAGCTCCGATTAGCCTACCCTTTGCTGAGAGTAGGCTTTAGACTGTCTCCTACGTGTCCAGCAACTTTGAAAGGGCTAGCTTCAATTACTGATTTTTAGTGAATTGTTGCATCCGACATCCGTCTTTTTTTTTTTTTTCCAAAAAACCAAAGTTATTCCAAATGACACCAAACTCGTTCAGGCGTATCTTCTCATCATGATGAAGAATCCCTGTAACTTTGGGGTCATTTTTTTTTTTTTTTTTGACCAAAGTTTTTCCAAATGACACCAAACTCGTTCAGGCGTATCTTCTCATCATGATGAAGAATCCCTGTAACTTTGGTGTCATTTGGAGCACTCCTAAAATTTGCCGAAACTCGGATCCAGGTAAAACCTATTTTTTCGGGCTCCTCGCCAAAAATGGAGTCCTTAGAGTACCTACATGGCTATAAAAAAAAATTGAAAAAAAAACAAAAAAAAACAAAAAAAACACCAAGTACTTCAAAACTCCCAAATCGCATGAAACGTGCTCCTAACACAACCCCACAAAAAAACACTCAAAACCCTAACCACCCAAACACTTGGTAAAATTTCAACACTTTTCAAAAAAAAAAAAAAAAAAAAAAACCCTAAGTACTTTTCCTATATAAAAAAAAAAAAAGTACTTCCGGCGATAGTACCATTCGACTCCAAATGACCTGAAACGCACTCCTATCACATCCCCTGAGGAAGGATTTTGGCTGAAACACTTAGTAAAAAACACTAGGGTTTAGGTAGGGTTTACATATCAAACTTCCGGTGGGCGTGGCCTAACCAAAGTAGGCGGGATCTGTAGCCACGCCCCCAAGGAGTTCGAATGTGGAAGAAAATAGGCTCCGCCCCCTTTCCCTGGCTTCCGGCGGGGGGGGGAGGAGCCAAAAAAGTGTAACTCCGCCCCCGAAGGTCGTAGAGCCTCGGGGGTGTGGTTTTAGTGGGGTACCTCGACCTCCTAAGTTTGGTAGGGTACTTTGCTAAAGTGGGAGGAGCTACTTTTTTTTATTTGCATATCTCGCATAAATTTGCATAAATTAGGGTTTAACATGGGAAAGATAGGATCATACCCCCGTATGATCGTGGCTTTTACCCCCTTACCCTAACCCTAACCCTAACCCTAACCCTAACCCTAACCCTAACCCTAACCCTAACCCTAACCTCTAACCCTAACCCTAACCCTAACCCTAACCCTAACCCTAACCCTAACCCTAACCCTAACCCTAACCCTAACCCTAACCCTAACCCTAACCCTAACCCTAACCCTAACCCTAACCCTAACCCTAACCCTAACCCTAACCCTAACCCTAACCCTAACCCTAACCCTAACCCTCTAGCGTAGCTCCGATTAGCCTACCCTTTGCTGAGAGTAGGCTTTAGACTGTCTCCTACGTGTCCAGCAACTTTGAAAGGGCTAGCTTCAATTACTGATTTTTACTGAATTGTTGCATCCGACATCCGTCTTTTTTTTTTTTTTCCAAAAAACCAAAGTTATTCCAAATGACACCAAACTCGTTCAGGCGTATCTTCTCATCATGATGAAGAATCCCTGTGACTTTGGGGCTTTTTTTTTTTTTTTTTTTGACCAAAGTTATTCCAAATGACACCAACCTCGTTCAGGCGTATCTTCTCATCATGATGAAGAATCCCTGTAACTTTGGTGTCATTTGGAGCACTCCTAAAATTTGCCGAAACTCGGATCCAGGTAAAACCTATTTTTTCGGGCTCCTCGCCAAAAATGGAGTCCTTAGAGTACCTACATGGCTATACTTAATTTTCCCACCAAAAAAAAAAAAAAAAAAAAAAAAAAAAAAAACATAAGTACTTTTCCTATGTAAAAAAAAAAAAGTACTTCCGGCGATAGTACCATTCGACTCCAAATGACCTGAAACGCACTCCTATCACATCCCCTGAGGAAGGATTTTGGCTGAAACACTTAGTAAAAAAAACTAGGGTTTCACTAGGGTTTACATATCAAACTTCCGGTGGGCGTGGCCTAACCAAAGTAGGGGGGATCTGTAGCCACGCCCCCAAGGAGTTCGAATGTGCAAAAAAATAGGCTCCGCCCCCTTTCCCTGGCTTCCGGCGGGGGGGGGTGGAGCCAAAAAAGGGTAACTCCGCCCCCGAAGGTCGTAGAGCCTCGGGGGTGTGGTTTTAGTGGGGTACCTCGATCTCCTAAGTTTGGTAGGGTACTTTGCTAAAGTGGGAGGAGCTACTTTTTTTTATTTGCATAACTCGCATATATTTGCATAAATTAGGTTTAACATGGGAAAGATAGGATCATACCCGGTATGATCGTGGCTCAGATCTCCTACCCTAACCCTAACCCTAACCCTAACCCTAACCCTAACCCTAACCCTAACCCTAACCCTAACCCTAAAAAAAAGTTGCTAGCATGTTAGCTTAGCATTAGCTTAGCATAAAAAAAAGAAAAAAAAAGTTGCTAGCATGTTACCTTAGCATTAGCTTAGCATAAAAAAAAAGTTGCTAGCATGTTAGCTTAGCATTAGCTTAGCATAAAAAAAAAAGTTGCTAGCATGTTAGCTTAGCATTAGCTTACCATAAAAAAAAGAAAAAAAAAAGTTAGCTTAGCATTAGCTAAAAAAAAAAAAAAAAAAAAAAAAAAAAAAGTTAAAATAGTTAGCAAAAAAACCACTTCCTGTTTTTGGCCTTCAAAATAAAAGAAAATGACCAAAACAGGAAGTAGAATTTCCCTTGCTCGGATCAAGCTAAAAAGTAGTTATTCAAGTTCCCCGTAATATTCCCAGTCGTTAGAGTGGTTACTTGGCTATGAAAAAAATAAAAAATTTCAAAATAAAATTAAAAAAAAAAAAAAAAAAAAAGTTAAAATAGTTAGCAAAAAAACCACTTCCTGTTTTTGGCCTTCAAAATAAAAGAAAATGACCAAAACAGGAAGTAGAATTTCCCTTGCTCGGATCAAGCTAAAAAGTAGTTATTCAAGTTCCCCGTAATATTCCCAGTCGTTAGAGTGGTTACTTGGCTATGAAAAAAATAAAAAATTTCAAAATAAAATTAAAAAAAAAAAAAAAAAAAAAAAAAGTTAAAATAGTTAGCAAAAAAACCACTTCCTGTTTTTGGCCTTCAAAATAAAAGAAAATGACCAAAACAGGAAGTAGAATTTCCCTTGCTCGGATCAAGCTAAAAAGTAGTTTTTCAAGTTCCCCGTAATATTCCCAGTCGTTAGAGTGGTTACTTGGCTATGAAAAAAACAAAAAATTTCAAAATAAAATTAAAAAAAAAAAAAAAAAAAAAAAAAACGCGTTTGGGCCATTTTGGGCCATTTCCCTTGCTTTTTGGCCAAAATGAAGTCTTTTTTCGAGCTCCTCGCCAAAAATGGAGTCCTTAGAGTACCTACATGCCTATAAAAAAAAAAAAAAAAATTAATAATGAAAAAAAAACAAAAACACCAAGTACTTCAAAACTCCCAAATCGCATGAAACGTGCTCCTAACACAACCCCACAAAAAAACACTCAAAACCCTAACCACCCAAACACTTGGTAAAATTTCAACACTTTTCAAAAAAAAAAAAAAAACACCAAGTACTTTTCCCATACAAAAAAAAAAAAAACCTCTCTTAGCCGTTTCACCAAACGACTCCAATCAACCCAATTCATGCTCATATGACACCCCCCCAACAACCCTCCCTCAAAACAGCCTAGGGTTGGCCAAAATGCCATGTTCAAAGCCTATTTACACCCACTTCCGGTCACTTCCGGCGGAAGCCCCGCCCATATTCGGGACCAGCGCATAAAACTACATAAGACTACATGTCTAACTTCCTAACCCTAGTTCCAACTTAGCCCTTCACAATGGGTCAACGGTCTACAACCCTAACAACCTAGTGCAAATTTCAGCTAGGGTTGTCAATTAACTCCCCTGGACCACCTGGAGCTATAATTTCAATTGGAGCATGTAGCCCTCCTATAGGAGAGCAGATCCTGAGAAAAGATTAGCACAAGTCCCCTCCCCCTAGGCAGGGGGGCGGTCCAATCGTTTAAAAATGTTGAAACTAGGGGTGCTAATAACTCCTAAAGTAAAAGGACTAGAAGGCTGTCCTTTCTTGGGGGAACTCCTCTCACACCCCTCTTCCCGCCCACAAAAAATGGGAGGTCAAAACGCCCCCTAAAAATCGGAAGTCGCGTTTCGGCCATTTCCCTTGCTTTTTGGCCAAAATGAACTCGGTTTTCGGGCTCCTCGCCAAAAATGGAGTCCTTAGAGTACCTACATGGCTATAAAAAAAAAAAAAAAAAAATTGAAAAAAAAAAAAAAAAAAAAAAAAAAAAAATCAAACCTGAATAACTCCTAGGGGAAGTCACTTAAAATTCTAATTTTTTTTGTGGGAACTCCTCTCACACTCCTCTTTCAGCCCACAAAAAATGGGAGGTCAAAACGGAACTTTTTTTCTTTACAAAAAAAATGTCGTATCTTTATATTCACTAAAATTCAGTAATTGAAGCTACAACCAAAATGACGGTTTGAGCATGTACTAGGGGTGGTCAACATACACTGTAGCCAAAATTTCGGCTCTAGGTTGAGTGGAACTGTGTCAAATTGACAAAAAGAGATGTCAATTTTGCTGGATTTCGTAATTTCGTGCGTTTTTTTTTTTTTTTTCAACTCTGCGGGACCACAGCTCGCTCAGCGTAGCTCCGATTAGCCTACCCTTTGATGAGAGTAGGCTTTAGACTGTCTCCTACGTGTCCAGCAACTTTGAAAGGGCTAGCTTCAATTACTGATTTTTAGTGAATTGTTGCATCCGACATCCGTCTTTTTTTTTTTTTTCAAAAAAACCAAAGTTATTCCAAATGACACCAAACTCGTTCAGGCGTATCTTCTCATCATGATGAAGAATCCCTGTAAGTTTGGTGTCATTTTTTTTTTTTTTTTTGACCAAAGTTTTTCCAAATGACACCAAACTCGTTCAGGCGTATCTTCTCATCATGATGAAGCTTCCCTGTAACTTTGGTGTCATTTGGAGCACTCCTAAAATTTGCCGAAACTCGGATCCAGGTAAAACCTATTTTTTCGGGCTCCTCGCCAAAAATGGAGTCCTTAGAGTACCTACATGGCTATACTTAATTTTCCCACCAAAAAAAAAAAAAAAAAAAAAAAAAAAAAACATAAGTACTTTTCCTATGTAAAAAAAAAAAAAGTACTTCCGGCGATAGTACCATTCGACTCCAAATGACCTGAAACGCACTCCTATCACATCCCCTGAGGAAGGATTTTGGCTGAAACACTTAGTAAAAAACACTAGGGTTTAGGTAGGGTTTACATAGCAAACTTCCGGTGGGCGTGGCCTAACCAAAGTAGGCGGGATCTGTAGCCACGCCCCCAAGGAGTTCGAATGTGGAAGAAAATAGGCTCCGCCCCCTTTCCCTGGCTTCCGGCGGGGGGGGGAGGAGCCAAAAAAGTGTAACTCCGCCCCCGAAGGTCGTAGAGCCTCGGGGGTGTGGTTTTAGTGGGGTACCTCGACCTCCTAAGTTTGGTAGGGTACTTTGCTAAAGTGGGAGGAGCTACTTTTTTTTATTTGCATAACTCGCATATATTTGCATAAATTAGGTTTAACATGGGAAAGATAGGGATCGCCGCCCCGGCGATCGTGGCAAAACCCCCCTTATCCTAACCCTAACCCTAACCCTAACCCTAACCCTAACCCTAACCCTAACCCTAACCCTAACCCTAACCCTAACCCTAACCCTAACCCTAACCCTAACCCTAACCCTAACCCTAACCCTAACCCTAACCCTAACCCTAACCCTAACCCAAAAAAAAAAAAAAAAAAAAAAAGTTAAAATAGTTAGCAAAAAAACCACTTCCTGTTTTTGGCCTTCAAAATAAAAGAAAATGACCAAAACAGGAAGTAGAATTTCCCTTGCTCGGATCAAGCTAAAAAGTAGTTATTCAAGTTCCCCGTAATATTCCCAGTCGTTAGAGTGGTTACTTGGCTATGAAAAAAATAATAATTTCAAAATAAAATTAAAAAAAAAAAAAAAAAAAAAAGTTAAAATAGTTAGCAAAAAAACCACTTCCTGTTTTTGG
Source organism: Poromitra crassiceps (assembly GCF_964638095.1). Classification (NCBI taxonomy): domain Eukaryota; kingdom Metazoa; phylum Chordata; class Actinopteri; order Beryciformes; family Melamphaidae; genus Poromitra; species Poromitra crassiceps. The sequence continues at coordinate 84,080 of NW_028152036.1, forward strand.
CCTTCAAAATAAAAGAAAATGACCAAAACAGGAAGTAGAATTTCCCTTGCTCGGATCAAGCTAAAAAGTATTTTTTCGGGTTCCCCGTAATATTCCCAGTCGTTAGAGTGGTTACTTGGCTATGAAAAAAACAAAAAATTTCAAAATAAAATTAAAAAAAAAAAAAAAAAAAAAAAAAAACGCGTTTGGGCCATTTTGGGCCATTTCCCTTGATTTTTGGCCAAAATGAAGTCGTTTTTCGAGCTCCTCGCCAAAAATGGAGTCCTTAGAGTACCTACATGGCTATAAAAAAAAAAAAAAAAATTACAAAAAAAAAAAAAAAAAAAAAAAAAAAAAAAAAACGCGTTTGGGCCATTTTGGGCCATTTCCCTTGCTTTTTGGCCAAAATGAAGTCGTTTTTCGAGCTCCTCGCCAAAAATGGAGTCCTTAGAGTACCTACATGGCTATAATTTTTTTTTGAAAAAAAACAAGAAAAAAAAAAAAAAAACACAAAGTACTTCAAAACTCCCAAATCGCATGAAACGTGCTCCTAACACAACCCCACAAAAAAACACTCAAAACCCTAACCACCCAAACACTTGGTAAAATTTCAACACTTTTCAAAAAAAAAAAAAAAAAAAAAAACACAAGTACTTTTCCCATACAAAAAAAAAAAAAAAGTCTCTTAGCCGTTTCACCAAACGACTCCAATCAACCCAATTCATGCTCATATGACACCCCCCCAACAACCCTCCCTCAAAACAGCCTAGGGTTGGCCAAAATGCCATGTTCAAAGCCTATTTACACCCACTTCCGGTCACTTCCGGCGGAAGCCCCGCCCATATTCGGGACCAGCGCATAAAAGTACATAAGACTACATGTCTAACTTCCTAACCCTAGTTCCAACTTAGCCCTTCACAATGGGTCAACGGTCTACAACCCTAACAACCTAGTGCAAATTTCAGCTAGGGTTGTCAATTAACTCCCCTGGACCACCTGGAGCTATAATTTCAATTGGAGCATGTAGCCCTCCTATAGGAGAGCAGATCCTGAGAAAAGATTAGCACAAGTCCCCTCCCCCTAGGCAGGGGGGCGGTCCAATCGTTTAAAAATGTTGAAACTAGGGGTGCTAATAACTCCTAAAGTAAAAGGACTAGAAGGCTGTCCTTTCTTGGGGGAACTCCTCTCACACCCCTCTTCCCGCCCACAAAAAATGGGAGGTCAAAACGCCCCCTAAAAATCGGAAGTCGCGTTTCGGCCATTTCCCTTGCTTTTTGGCCAAAATGAACTCGGTTTTCGGGCTCCTCGCCAAAAATGGAGTCCTTAGAGTACCTACATGGCTATAAAAAAAAAAAAAAAAAATTTGAAAAAAAAAAAAAAAAAAAAAAAAAAAAAATCAAACCTGAATAACTCCTAGGGGAAGTCACTTAAAATTCTAATTTTTTTTGTGGGAACTCCTCTCACACTCCTCTTTCAGCCCACAAAAAATGGGAGGTCAAAACGGAACTTTTTTTCTTTACAAAAAAAAGGTCGTATCTTTATATTCACTAAAATTCAGTAATTGAAGCTACAACCAAAATGACGGTTTGAGCATGTACTAGGGGTTGTCAACATACACTGTAGCCAAAATTTCGGCTCAAGGTTGAGTGGAACTGTGTCAAATTGACAAAAAGAGATGTCAATTTTGCTGGATTTCGTAATTTCGTGCGTTTTTTTTTTTTTTCCCAACTCTGCGGGACCACAGCTCGCTCAGCGTAGCTCCGATTAGCCTACCCTTTGCTGAGAGTAGGCTTTAGACTGTCTCCTACGTGTCCAGCAACTTTGAAAGGGCTAGCTTCAATTACTGATTTTTAGTGAATTGTTGCATCCGACATCCGTCTTTTTTTTTTTTTTCCAAAAAACCAAAGTTATTCCAAATGACACCAAACTCGTTCAGGCGTATCTTCTCATCATGTATAAGAATCCCTGTGACTTTGGGGCTTTTTTTTTTTTTTTTTTTGACCAAAGTTTTTCCAAATGACACCAAACTCGTTCAGGCGTATCTTCTCATCATGATGAAGAATCCCTGTAACTTTGGTGTCATTTGGAGCACTCCTAAAATTTGCCGAAACTCGGATCCAGGTAAAACCTATTTTTTCGGGCTCCTCGCCAAAAATGGAGTCCTTAGAGTACCTACATGGCTATAAAAAAAAAAAAAAAAATTTAATGAAAAAAAAAAAAAAAAAAACACAAGTACTTTTCCTATGTAAAAAACAACCCTAAAAACAACTTTCAACCCTAGTACCATTCGACTCCAAATGACCTGAAACGCACTCCTATCACATCCCCTGAGGAAGGATTTTGGCTCAAACACTTAGTAAAATTTCAACACTTTTTTTTTTTTTTTTAAACGGCCATATCTCCGGAACCGGAAGTCGTACCCAAAAATAAACTTGATATTCGTGCTCAGCGACCAAAACTACGTCATATAGGATGTGTTTGGTGAAAAAAAAACATGTTTGAATTTTTAATTTTTTTATTTTTTATTATTTTAAAACGGCCATAGCTCCGCCCCTGAAGGTCGTACACAATTTATAAAATGTGCGTTGGAAAGCCCATAGTCGATTTAGGGGGGGTAGCCGGCAGGATTAAGCTATGGATAGCAGTTCACTTTTCACTTTTACATTGAAAACTTTTTCAAATAATGTTTACGCCCACTTCCGGTGGGCGTGGCCACTTCATCTTTTAATACATCATGTATTTCCATCACACCTACTCTCAATAAAATACTCAGAGTTATGGATAGCTGATTTTGGCGGGAAGTTTGACGAAAGCGTTGGGCAACGTACCCTATATCCCTAACCCTAACCCTAACCCTAACCCTAACCCTAACCCTAACCCTAACCCTAACCCTAACCCTAACCCTAACCCTAACCCACACTAACCCTAACCCTAACCCTAACCCTAACCCTAACTTTGGTGTCATTTGGAGCACTCCTAAAATTTGCCAAAATTCGGATCCAGGTAAAACCTATTTTTTCGGGCTCCTCGCCAAAAATGGAGTCTGTAGAGTACCTACATGGCTATACTTAATTTTCCCACCAAAAAAAAAAAAAAAAAAAAAAAAAAAAAAACATAAGTACTTTTCCTATGTAAAAAAAAAAAAAGTACTTCCGGCGATAGTACCATTCGACTCCAAATGACCTGAAACGCACTCCTATCACATCCCCTGAGGAAGGATTTTGGCTGAAACACTTAGTAAAAAAAACTAGGGTTTCACTAGGGTTTACATAGCAAACTTCCGGTGGGCGTGGCCTAACCAAAGTAGGGGGGATCTGTAGCCACGCCCCCAAGGAGTTCGAATGTGCAAAAAAATAGGCTCCGCCCCCTTTCCCTGGCTTCCGGCGGGGGGGGGTGGAGCCAAAAAAGGGTAACTCCGCCCCCGAAGGTCGTAGAGCCTCGGGGGTGTGGTTTTAGTGGGGTACCTCGATCTCCTAAGTTTGGTAGGGTACTTTGCTAAAGTGGGAGGAGCTACTTTTTTTTATTTGCATAACTCGCATATATTTGCATAAATTAGGTTTAACATGGGAAAGATAGGGATCGTACGCGTACGATCGTGGCTCAGATCTCCTACCCTAACCCTAACCCTAACCCTAACCCTAACCCTAACCCTAACCCTAACCCTTTGCCAAAGTGGGAGGAGCTACTTTTTTTTATTTGCATATCTCGAATAAATTTGCATAAATTAGGTTTAACATGGGAAAGATACCGACGGATAGCTATCCGTCGTGGCATTCATCCCTAATATCCTAACCCTAACCCTAACCCTAACCCTAACCCTAACCCTAACCCTAACCCTAACCCTAACCCTAACCCTAACCCTAAAAAAAAAAAAAAAAAAAAAAAAAAAAAGTTAAAATAGTTAGCAAAAAAACCACTTCCTGTTTTTGGCCTTCAAAATAAAAGAAAATGACCAAAACAGGAAGTAGAATTTCCCTTGCTCGGATCAAGCTAAAAAGTAGTTATTCAAGTTCCCCGTAATATTCCCAGTCGTTAGAGTGGTTACTTGGCTATGAAAAAAATAAAAAATTTCAAAATAAAATAATAAAAAAAAAAAAAAAAAAAAAAAAAAGTTAAAATAGTTAGCAAAAAAACCACTTCCTGTTTTTGGCCTTCAAAATAAAAGAAAATGACCAAAACAGGAAGTAGAATTTCCCTTGCTCGGATCAAGCTAAAAAGTAGTTATTCAAGTTCCCCGTAATATTCCCAGTCGTTAGAGTGGTTACTTGGCTATGAAAAAAATAAAAAATTTCAAAATAAAATAATAAAAAAAAAAAAAAAAAAAAAAGTTAAAATAGTTAGCAAAAAAACCACTTCCTGTTTTTGGCCTTCAAAATAAAAGAAAATGACCAAAACAGGAAGTAGAATTTCCCTTGCTCGGATCAAGCTAAAAAGGAGTTTTTCAAGTTCCCCGTAATATTCCCAGTCGTTAGAGTGGTTACTTGGCTATGAAAAAAACAAAAAATTTCAAAAAAAAAAAAAAAAAAAAAAAAAAAAAAAAAAAAAAAAAAACGCGTTTGGGCCATTTTGGGCCATTTCCCTTGCTTTTTGGCCAAAATGAAGTCGTTTTTCGAGCTCCTCGCCAAAAATGGAGTCCTTAGAGTACCTACATGGCTATAAAAAAAAAAAAAAAAATTAATGGAAAAAAAACAAAAAAAACACAAAGTACTTCAAAACTCCCAAATCGCATGAAACGTGCTCCTAACACAACCCCACAAAAAAACACTCAAAACCCTAACCACCCAAACACTTGGTAAAATTTCAACACTTTTCAAAAAAAAAAAAAAAAAAAAAAACACAAGTACTTTTCCCATACAAAAAAAAAAAAAAAGTCTCTTAGCCATTTCACCAAACGACTCCAATCAACCCAATTCATGCTCATATGACACCCCCCCAACAACCCTCCCTCAAAACAGCCTAGGGTTGGCCAAAATGCCATGTTCAAAGCCTATTTACACCCACTTCCGGTCACTTCCGGCGGAAGCCCCGCCCATATTCGGGACCAGCGCATAAAACTACATAAGACTACATGTCTAACTTCCTAACCCTAGTTCCAACTTAGCCCTTCACAATGGGTCAACGGTCTACAACCCTAACAACCTAGTGCAAATTTCAGCTAGGGTTGTCAATTAACTCCCCTGGACCACCTGGAGCTATAATTTCAATTGGAGCATGTAGCCCTCCTATAGGAGAGCAGATCCTGAGAAAAGATTAGCACAAGTCCCCTCCCCCTAGGCAGGGGGGCGGTCCAATCGTTTAAAAATGTTGAAACTAGGGGTGCTAATAACTCCTAAAGTAAAAGGACTAGAAGGCTGTCCTTTCTTGGGGGAACTCCTCTCACACCCCTCTTCCCGCCCACAAAAAATGGGAGGTCAAAACGGAACTTAAAAACCGGAAGTCGCGTTTCGGCCATTTCCCTTGCTTTTTGGCCAAAATGAACTCGGTTTTCGGGCTCCTCGCCAAAAATGGAGTCCTTAGAGTACCTACATGGCTATAAAAAAAAAAAAAAAAAATTAAAAAAAAAAAAAAAAAAAAAAAAAAAAAAATCAAACCTGAATAACTCCTAGGGGAAGTCACTTAAAATTCTAATTTTTTTTGTGGGAACTCCTCTCACACTCCTCTTTCAGCCCACAAAAAATGGGAGGTCAAAACGGAACTTTTTTTCTTTACAAAAAAAATGTCGTATCTTTATATTCACTAAAATTCAGTAATTGAAGCTACAACCAAAATGACGGTTTGAGCATGTACTAGGGGTTGTCAACATACACTGTAGCCAAAATTTAGGCTCAAGGTTGAGTGGAACTGTGTCAAATTGACAAAAAGAGATGTCAATTTTGCTGGATTTCGTAATTTCGTGCGTTTTTTTTTTTTTTTCAACTCTGCGGGACCACAGCTCGCTCAGCGTAGCTCCGATTAGCCTACCCTTTGCTGAGAGTAGGCTTTAGACTGTCTCCTACGTGTCCAGCAACTTTGAAAGGGCTAGCTTCAATTACTGATTTTTACTGAATTGTTGCATCCGACATCCGTCTTTTTTTTTTTTTTCAAAAAAACCAAAGTTATTCCAAATGACACCAAACTCGTTCAGGCGTATCTTCTCATCATGATGAAGAATCCCTGTAAGTTTGGTGTCATTTTTTTTTTTTTTTTTGACCAAAGTTTTTCCAAATGACACCAAACTCGTTCAGGCGTATCTTCTCATCATGATGAAGCTTCCCTGTAACTTTGGTGTCATTTGGAGCACTCCTAAAATTTGCCGAAACTCGGATCCAGGTAAAACCTATTTTTTCGGGCTCCTCGCCAAAAATGGAGTCTGTAGAGTACCTACATGGCTATACTTAATTTTCCCACCAAAAAAAAAAAAAAAAAAAAAAAAAAAAAAACATAAGTACTTTTCCTATGTAAAAAAAAAAAAGTACTTCCGGCGATAGTACCATTCGACTCCAAATGACCTGAAACGCACTCCTATCACATCCCCTGAGGAAGGATTTTGGCTGAAACACTTAGTAAAAAAAACTAGGGTTTCACTAGGGTTTACATAGCAAACTTCCGGTGGGCGTGGCCTAACCAAAGTAGGGGGGATCTGTAGCCACGCCCCCAAGGAGTTCGAATGTGGAAGAAAATAGGCTCCGCCCCCTTTCCCTGGCTTCCGGCGGGGGGGGGAGGAGCCAAAAAAGTGTAACTCCGCCCCCGAAGGTCGTAGAGCCTCGGGGGTGTGGTTTTAGTGGGGTACCTCGATCTCCTAAGTTTGGTAGGGTACTTTACAAAAGTGGGAGGAGCTACTTTTTTTTATTTGCATATCTTGAATAAATTTGCATAAATTAGGTTTAACATGGGAAAGATAGGATCATACCCGGTATGATCGTGGCTCAGATCTCCTACCCTAACCCTAACCCTAACCCTAACCCTAACCCTAACCCTAACCCTAACCCTAACCCTAACCCTAACCCTAACCCTAACCTCTAACCCTAACCCTAACCCTAACCCTAACCCTAACCCTAACCCTAACCTCTCTAACCCTAACCCTAACCCTAACCCTAACCCTAACCCTAACCCTAACCCTAACCCTAACCCTAACCCTAACCCTAACCCTAACCCTAACCCTAACCCTAACCCTAACCCTAACCCTAACCCTAACCCTAACCCTAACCCTAACCCTACACTAACCCTAACCCTAACCCTAACCCTAACCCTAACCCTAACCCTAACCCTAACCCTAACCCTAACCCTAACCCTAACCCTAACCCTAACCTCTAACCCTAACCCTAACCCTAACCCTAAGCCTAACCATACATTCACCACGTCTCAACTTAAGATACAGGGGTATGATGAAACCTAATCACTTACCCTTAAACCTACAGGGGTATGATGAAACCTAATCACTTACCCTTAAACCTAAACCACATTGTCCCACATTGACCCCAAGTTTTGATCTAAACCTAAGAGCAGGATCAGCACACCCTGACTTGATCCTGGAGAGTATACGAGGGACCTTGTACTGGAATACACTCAGGGGTCTCCCAGAGCAGTGATGGAATACACTGACTTCCATACTAGAAGTCCGAATAAATACATAACCAGTAAAATAGTGTACCCGGCCTGTATACTGGGTTACGTACGAGTGATTTCGGGAGGGTGCACTTAGGGACTCATCAGACAAGTGAGGTGTTATGCCTTAAACCTAATTAGAGTGTCATGAACAAAACTTGAATGGTCATACTTACCTATGCACAGTCTGACCCTAATGACAGGGAATCCCACTCTGCGGTTGGAGTGGACTGCATGGATCCCTGTGCGAACCTGGCTCGGACTGATGACCTATAGGATGACACAAATATGGGATTAAATTTGTGGGACATGGAATAAAACGTGGTGAATAATCTCAGGTTGATGGACTTGACATTCACAAGATCACATATATAAACTTGATACACATTTTAAAATTTAAAAACTGGGACACAGGCCTTGACCTTTAACCCCAGCCAAAACTCCATTAGCATGTCTCAACCTAAGATTCCATCTATTACATGTCAACTTAAAAACAGAATCTACCCATAGGCTTAAAACCTAATCAAGAAATTATAAGGGTAATTCCACCCCATCTATTACTCAAAGCCTAACCATACGCTCACCACGTCTCAACCTAAGATCCTGACTACCATGTCACAACTTAAAACACAGGGGTATGATGAAACCTAATCACTTACCCTAAACGTCTCAACCAAAGATCCTGACTACCATGTCACGACTTAAAACACAAGGGTATGATGAAACCTAATCACTTACCCTAAACTTAACCACACTACCCCACATTGACTCCAAGTTTTGACCTAAACCTAAGAAGAAGGCCAGCATATCCTGACTTGACCCTGGAGAGTATACGAGGGACCCTGCACTGGAATGCACTTAGGGGTCCCCCAGAGCAGTGATGGAATACACTGACCTCCATAACAAGAAGTCTTAAGAAATACACAATCAAGTGTACTGGGGTACCCTGCCTGTAACTGGGGGATATACGAGGGATTCCATGAGGGTGCACTTATGGGCTCTTCAGACAAGTGAGGTGACATGCTTTAACCTAACTGAAGTGTCATGAACAAAACTAAAATTTGGGGGATATGAAATAAGACGTGGTGAATAATCTTAGGTTGACAGACTCGACATTTACAAAATAAATTAAACACACATCCAGTCACCCCCTATTCTAAAACTAATTTATCTTCTATGAGGAACGAAGGGGAGACATTTCCCAGTGAAAACAGGGGATGACAGGGAGTGACGCAATAAGACACCTTGCCTTACAAAGAAGGAAATACATGGAATAAACATGGAAACCACATTAAAGGACATGGCAAAATGGAAATAACAGTCTCATACGAATTAAAAATCCCACAAGTGATTTTACAATATAGGCAAGGCCGTTTGAACAGGGACTGTAGTGCAATACACTGGAAGATAATAATCTTACAGGCATGTGAGACAATAGTCTCACAAATACACCATTTACAAAGCACATAGGATGCAAATAGGCATGGACATATAAAACCTGATGGGCTAAAATACTTTATTTTTTCACTAAAAAATCTGATAGGCTAAAATAATTTATTTTTGTTCACTATAGAGCCCTATAAATAATTCTATAAACACAGACAGGGCCATTAGAACAGGTACGGTGTTAAGTACACCACTCATAAAGCATACAGGATGCAAAACATGTTCAGACATGAAAAACCTGATAAACTAAAATAAAACAAATATTTATTCACTACAGATCTACCTGATGGATGCACTTGAAATGCATCACAACAGATGAACACACTAGTCAAGAGAGAACGGATGAAGATTACATGCAAGAATGGTAGGGCGGAAGGTGACTCTTCCAAGAAAAGCCACATTCTTCCACGCAAAAAAACGACATGCGTTGTCACATAAAATAAATCATACATACTATAACATCCGCTAAACCAAAAGAAAGGACAGAGGGTAATCAAAATATTTTTTGATCAAAGGTAAACACCAGTAAAACACGATAAAAGCACTCACAACACCAAGTTTGACTGCCAAGGGAACTTAGACACGCCCACAAGAGTATAAAAGGGACTGCCGCTCCCCACTCGCGCTCACTCTCTCTCAGCACTTTGAGGGAGACACACCACCGAGTCACATTGCTCCAAGCTTCATTTTCATTGCATTGTTTCAAATCGATACTTTTCACAATAAATAACTTGTCAACCATGTACAGCCTGATGAAGATTTAGACAAATCGAAACGTCGTTGATAAACAAGGTTGACACATCATTTATAAAAAGCTGATAATAGCAAACTAAACCCAAATTAGCGGATCATTTTTAACACAAGTTGATACATAATAAACTATCTAGTTTAACCTTCTAGCCCACCCAAACGAGGGGGCTGAACGGAAATAAAACTTGTGTTACTTATAAATAACCTACCCTCCATAGAATAAATTAGTAAACTGTACTAATGCATTCTGATTCAGAGGAGGAAGGGTGGACGAGGGTGTCCTACAAAAGAGGACGAAACATGGCACGCCATGAGCCCCGTGTTACAAGCCACCATACAGGCGAATACATTCAGCCTAAGGATCGTCCCAACTATGCTGCTGCTGTCAGAGCAGGCAGGACAAGGGATAAAATGTATCCACAATGCCAACAATTTGAACCAGGCCACAGGCCACAATTTTTTGAAACATCGAGGTACATTGTACCTCGATATAAACCAAACAACAAGGCACAGAGTGCCAGCCGGGCTCCCAGAACGGATGCCCGACATACTGGACGAGACACAGGGGAGGCACAGCGCTATGTGAGGGATATGTCCCAGTATAAACCACGACCAGGGAACTCTGGTACGCGTGATAGGGGCCTCACATACAGAGCACCACAATATAAGGACAGACAACGCTATGAAAGTGGACAACAGCCACGTCGACTGTTCAATAACAATGGGAGCAGACGACAGATAGATCCACAATATAGAAATGTTGGATGGCACACACAACGTGACTCCCTATTCAGGGATAACAGAGACAAGCAACAATCACGTCCACAACATAGAGAGGAGGAATGGCATGCACAACAGAAACCTCAAAGGCACGGACGTGCAGAGGCTAGAGTGCAACAATTGTACCAACCAGAGTACAGAAGGAGGCCACCTCCAAATAACCCCAGACAGAGAATGGAAGAGAGAGCTCAACCTGACGATTCAGATTTCGGAGTCAGAGTGCGAGCACTGAGTAGGTTGATCAAATGCACACATCATCTCAACAATTTTCGAAGCAAAATACCTCCACCTGGCATTAAAAAGATCACAGAAAATCTAATGATGTCAATCAAACCAGCTGTTCCTACCAGCAAGGTAACAGACTATATTGAGGGCAATGCGAAAAATTGGGAACACACAACCCTACTACTGCTGCGTGACCACTATACAGAGGCACTGCAAGGTGAGCTAGATGCACTACCATATATGACAGAGGATGATTGGAAGGAACCCTTTGGAATAGCAGTAAAGTGGTCCAAACGCAATATGGGAAAACGCCTAACAGATGAAGTGATAAGAGATGCAGAGAATCTCATCGCAGCTAAAATGGGCGATGAACTGGAGATCATGCTGGAGGCAGATAGGAAGAATGGGGAAGAGCCGAGTGATGACTCCAGTCACACCGAGCCACCTCGTAAGAGAATCAAAAAAATAGGATTACCACAGAAGCCTAAAAAACAGAAAGCAAAGAACCCAATCGAGATCACGTGGGAAGAGGATAAGAGCGAGGAGGAAGAGCTGAGTGATGACCCAGGTCACACCATACCACCTCTGACAAAAATCAGAAAAGTGAAATGGCCACAGGGACCTAAAAAACAGAAGGCAACCCACCCAATAGACATCCTACTGGAGGAAGATGATAGTGAGAAGGAAGAACAGAGTGATGACCCAGCTCACACCAGGACATCCCTGACGAGAAGCAAGAAAATGGGACTGCCACAGAGGCTTAAAAAACAAAAAATAACCCACGTAGTGCAGATATGTCCAGAACAACGACCAAACCCAGAGCTCTTGAGGGAGGAAGCTTCTCAACCTAAGAATCCATCTACCCCAGTGGAGATGCTCATAGGACAGGACTTGGACAGGCCACAGGACCCAGAAATGGCTCAAGAAAACCTGGAAACACAGGTAGAGGAACAGGTGATCATCCCTGATACGGCCCAAACAGAGAGCGAAAAGGAGGAGCTAGCATGCTCACAATCACACCATAAGAGTGTAGATGACGTTGAACTATCCCAAGAAGAAAATGAGGTGGACTTGATATCCCTAGGCTCAGACACTGAATTCCAAGAGGTAACTGAGAGAATCCAACTCAGTATGCTGATCCCAGGTCTGAGGAAAAGTATGGGAACTAGTATCAACGCCAAAGGGGCAGAGAAAAAGAAACTCATACAACGATCATTCAAACAGAATCAACCCAGAGGTCCACAAAGACCCACTAGACACAATGACACATTTAGGAAGGGGAAAGAATGGGCCCTCACAGTGTCAAAAAAGTGGATCATCATGGGAGATTCCAATTTAGCCAGGATCCCCACATATGACTGTCCTGATCTCCAGATAGACAGTTATCCAGGGGCAACATTTGCACATGTAGCAAATCTAGTTCAGAAAGCTACAGTACAGACTGAACCAGAAAAGATAATCTTGGCCTTTGGTATTAACAACAGGACACAAAAAGGTCACAGAACCTTGTCTAAACAGGTCACACAGGCAGTCACAATGACACAGGACTGCTTCCCTGAAGCTAATGTCTGGGTACCTCTGATCAATTATTCAAAGGACCTACCAGACGAAGAACAAACAGTACTGAATGATCTGAATGACATTATCAGGGACAACTTCCGTATCATTCCCCAACTTCCACATCAATATTTCACCACTGAAAAAGACAACATACACTGGGACACAGAAACAGCAAAAAGCATGCTGGACCATTGGTCTCAACAGATAAACTAAAAGACCCCATAAGCCCACCTACAAGGGAGGGGTCTAAAAATGTTATAAATTTGTCCAAACACTTTAGACCAACCACTTCCCAGTTGGAGTTACTCAACAGAGGCCTAACCTTCATTCCCACGTTGGAATGCAACAAGAATCTAAAGGAAAAAAGCAAGTGGGATTTACAACAGTACCATAGAAAAATCAAATTGGCAGTGCACTTCCAAGACAAGGAAGAAACAGACATCCCCCTGTTTACACCAAAATCTAATTGGTCTCCAGATGATGACCAACTACCAGCAGAGGTTAGAGACCTTATTGAGGCAGATAATGAGTACTTTCAAAAACACTTCATACTTAGAAGGCTAGTCAACAACCTGAATAGAGGGGAAGAGAGAGCCATTCTTCAACTAAAACAAAACAAAGATATCATTATCAAACCAGCAGATAAGGGCAGTGCGATTGTCATTTTGGACAAAAAACAATATCTGTGGGAGGGCCACAGACAACTGGAGGATATCAAATACTACACCAAACTGGACAAACCCATCTATCCGGAAACCATAAACATAGTACAAAAAATCATAGATAAACTTCTGGAAAAAAAGTTTATAAATATTAAACAACACATCTACCTGATGGGTAACTCAGATCCTAGAGCCAGAATATTCTATATGCTACCTAAAATCCATAAAGATCCCACCAAGTGGAGCAAACCATACGAAATTCCTCCAGGAAGGCCTATTGTCTCAGATTGTGACAGTGAAACATATTACACAGCGGAATACATAGATCATTTTCTAAATCCACTATCAAACAAACACCCCAGCTACATCAAGGACACGTATCATTTTGTTAACACAGTCAAACGACTACATATCCCCACAGGGGCCATGTTATTCACACTAGATGTGGATAGTCTATACACTAATATAGACACAAGTGAGGGCATTCAAGCCGTTAAAGAAATATTTAGAAAATATCCTGACAAAAGGAGACCGGAGAAAGAACTTCTACAATTATTGGATATCAATCTGAGAAGAAATGACTTTGAATTCAATGATAAATTCTACTTACAAGTGAAAGGCACAGCTATGGGCAAAAAATTTGCCCCTGCATATGCAAACATATTTATGGCAGAGTGGGAGACCTCAGCCTTGGCATCTTGTAAGATTAAACCACTATATTATCTTAGATATCTTGATGATATATGGGGTGTATGGCCACACTCAGAGCCAGAATTTACTCAATTCATGACCATTCTCAACACACATAACTCTTCCATTACACTGAAGTCAACTACCAGTTATACATCAGTGGATTTCCTGGATACCACCACATATAAGGGAACACACTTTGACAAAACAAATCATCTAGAAGTCAAGGTATTCTTCAAAGAAACAGATACTCACGCCCTACTACATAAAAGTAGCTACCACCCAAAGCACACATATGCAGGCCTCTTGAAGTCTCAACTCCTGAGATTTCATAGGATATGTAGCCACAAAGCAGACTTTTGGGAAGCCAGAAAAATCCTCTTTGTGGCACTGGCTAAAAGAGGTTACAGCCGTTCATTTTTAAGAAATGCAACAAAGAAATACCTACTAACCAAACCCATACAGGTCTCTACAATCTTACCATTCATCACAACATACTCACCAGCCACAGTCAAATTGGTGAAGATTATAAAGGAGAATTTTGACAGGATCTTTAAAGACACTGACCTCTTGCAAGACCACAGAGTCATTGCAGCATTCAGAAAAAACAAAAATTTACAAGACCAGCTGATCAAAGCCAAAATACAATCAAAAAAGACTACAACATCAAAAAGTCAATGGTCATACTATAAGAAAAAAACATGGATACGGTGTTATAACACCAACATGGTTTACAAAACCATGCCAGGAGGAAACCCACTGACCAAAAATTGTGTCTATCTTGTCACTTGTACTACATGTAAGAAACAATATGTTGGGGAAACAGGAAACACAATAAGTTTACGTTTCATACAACACAAATACAATGTGATACGTGGCAAAGAGATACAGACACCTTTTGTGGCACATTTTGTTGATCATGGATGGCCGGCAGTACAGGCCACAGTCATCCAGTTCAACTATAGATGGAACATCTATCAGAGAAAACGACAGGAAAGACTCTGGATTAAGGTATTGGATACAACTATTCCTAAGGGTCTTAACAGGAGGTAGGATCACCTGATCACCCGGTCAGTAACGAGATGGCCAATGCATAGTGCCCTGGCCTGAGCCAGGGCACCCTTCCCCCTACCCCTAACTAGCTAGCGCCCTTTGCTGATTGGATCATCAGCCTCTTACCCCTGACAACCCAGGATAGAAGACACTTTTAGTACTAAAAGCATATGAAAGACTCGAGATACACCACCCTGGAAGGATGGGAACAGCAGTGAGAAAAAAACATACATAATCAACTTCCCTTACACCCTCACCTGGATAAGGACTCGGGGGAGTTCTTTTTAAGATAAAACAACACATAACAACAACCTCTTGACCGTAACATTACTACAAGATCCTACATCCAATAGCACGTTGGTGCATACACATCAATTCGAGCATAACACCCAGAAGGCCTCAATTGAAGCCTAAGTAGGCCATATAATTAAAAGGTCACTATGTCAGAACACAAGACATATCTACATCTTAATTGACTCTGTACACAGACTCATACTGATGTATGCACACCAACACAAACATAAATCCCAGAAGGCCAACAAATAAAGCCTAAACAAGCCTTGGATTTCAAAAGGTCACAGTGCTGGATTACAGGACACAATCCTATACACTTCAACTTAAAATACTGAGGGCACAGGTTTAAAACCTAAATACAGATTCACACAATGGACCCTAACAAGGGACTTGTATACTAGCCCTCCTAGGGCACTTGAAGTACAGAATCACATACACAAACCTGTTAGACACCTCAATGCAAATACTGGGACACAGGCCTTGACCTTTGACCCCAGCCAAAACTTCATCATCACGTCTCAACCTAAGATCCCACTGACTACATTTCAACTCAAAACAAAACCTATCTATAGGTTCAAGTCTAACCAAGAAACTATGAGGGAATCCCACCCCACCCATTACCCAAAGCCTAACCATACATTCACCACGTCTCAACTTAAGATACAGGGGTATGATGAAACCTAATCACTTACCCTTAAACCTACAGGGGTATGATGAAACCTAATCACTTACCCTTAAACCTAAACCACATTGTCCCACATTGACCCCAAGTTTTGATCTAAACCTAAGAGCAGGATCAGCACACCCTGACTTGATCCTGGAGAGTATACGAGGGACCTTGTACTGGAATACACTCAGGGGTCTCCCAGAGCAGTGATGGAATACACTGACTTCCATACTAGAAGTCCGAATAAATACATAACCAGTAAAATAGTGTACCCGGCCTGTATACTGGGTTACGTACGAGTGATTTCGGGAGGGTGCACTTAGGGACTCATCAGACAAGTGAGGTGTTATGCCTTAAACCTAATTAGAGTGTCATGAACAAAACTTGAATGGTCATACTTACCTATGCACAGTCTGACCCTAATGACAGGGAATCCCACTCTGCGGTTGGAGTGGACTGCATGGATCCCTGTGCGAACCTGGCTCGGACTGATGACCTATAGGATGACACAAATATGGGATTAAATTTGTGGGACATGGAATAAAACGTGGTGAATAATCTCAGGTTGATGGACTTGACATTCACAAGATCACATATATAAACTTGATACACATTTTAAAATTTAAAAACTGGGACACAGGCCTTGACCTTTAACCCCAGCCAAAACTCCATTAGCATGTCTCAACCTAAGATTCCATCTATTACATGTCAACTTAAAAACAGAATCTACCCATAGGCTTAAAACCTAATCAAGAAATTATAAGGGTAATTCCACCCCATCTATTACTCAAAGCCTAACCATACGCTCACCACGTCTCAACCTAAGATCCTGACTACCATGTCACAACTTAAAACACAGGGGTATGATGAAACCTAATCACTTACCCTAAACGTCTCAACCAAAGATCCTGACTACCATGTCACGACTTAAAACACAAGGGTATGATGAAACCTAATCACTTACCCTAAACTTAACCACACTACCCCACATTGACTCCAAGTTTTGACCTAAACCTAAGAAGAAGGCCAGCATATCCTGACTTGACCCTGGAGAGTATACGAGGGACCCTGCACTGGAATGCACTTAGGGGTCCCCCAGAGCAGTGATGGAATACACTGACCTCCATAACAAGAAGTCTTAAGAAATACACAATCAAGTGTACTGGGGTACCCTGCCTGTAACTGGGGGATATACGAGGGATTCCATGAGGGTGCACTTATGGGCTCTTCAGACAAGTGAGGTGACATGCTTTAACCTAACTGAAGTGTCATGAACAAAACTAAAATTTGGGGGATATGAAATAAGACGTGGTGAATAATCTTAGGTTGACAGACTCGACATTTACAAAATAAATTAAACACACATCCAGTCACCCCCTATTCTAAAACTAATTTATCTTCTATGAGGAACGAAGGGGAGACATTTCCCAGTGAAAACAGGGGATGACAGGGAGTGACGCAATAAGACACCTTGCCTTACAAAGAAGGAAATACATGGAATAAACATGGAAACCACATTAAAGGACATGGCAAAATGGAAATAACAGTCTCATACGAATTAAAAATCCCACAAGTGATTTTACAATATAGGCAAGGCCGTTTGAACAGGGACTGTAGTGCAATACACTGGAAGATAATAATCTTACAGGCATGTGAGACAATAGTCTCACAAATACACCATTTACAAAGCACATAGGATGCAAATAGGCATGGACATATAAAACCTGATGGGCTAAAATACTTTATTTTTTCACTAAAAAATCTGATAGGCTAAAATAATTTATTTTTGTTCACTATAGAGCCCTATAAATAATTCTATAAACACAGACAGGGCCATTAGAACAGGTACGGTGTTAAGTACACCACTCATAAAGCATACAGGATGCAAAACATGTTCAGACATGAAAAACCTGATAAACTAAAATAAAACAAATATTTATTCACTACAGATCTACCTGATGGATGCACTTGAAATGCATCACAACAGATGAACACACTAGTCAAGAGAGAACGGATGAAGATTACATGCAAGAATGGTAGGGCGGAAGGTGACTCTTCCAAGAAAAGCCACATTCTTCCACGCAAAAAAACGACATGCGTTGTCACATAAAATAAATCATACATACTATAACATCCGCTAAACCAAAAGAAAGGACAGAGGGTAATCAAAATATTTTTTGATCAAAGGTAAACACCAGTAAAACACGATAAAAGCACTCACAACACCAAGTTTGACTGCCAAGGGAACTTAGACACGCCCACAAGAGTATAAAAGGGACTGCCGCTCCCCACTCGCGCTCACTCTCTCTCAGCACTTTGAGGGAGACACACCACCGAGTCACATTGCTCCAAGCTTCATTTTCATTGCATTGTTTCAAATCGATACTTTTCACAATAAATAACTTGTCAACCATGTACAGCCTGATGAAGATTTAGACAAATCGAAACGTCGTTGATAAACAAGGTTGACACATCATTTATAAAAAGCTGATAATAGCAAACTAAACCCAAATTAGCGGATCATTTTTAACACAAGTTGATACATAATAAACTATCTAGTTTAACCTTCTAGCCCACCCAAACGAGGGGGCTGAACGGAAATAAAACTTGTGTTACTTATAAATAACCTACCCTCCATAGAATAAATTAGTAAACTGTACTAATGCATTCTGATTCAGAGGAGGAAGGGTGGACGAGGGTGTCCTACAAAAGAGGACGAAACATGGCACGCCATGAGCCCCGTGTTACAAGCCACCATACAGGCGAATACATTCAGCCTAAGGATCGTCCCAACTATGCTGCTGCTGTCAGAGCAGGCAGGACAAGGGATAAAATGTATCCACAACGCCAACAATTTGAACCAGGCCACAGGCCACAATTTTTTGAAACATCGAGGTACATTGTACCTCGATATAAACCAAACAACAAGGCACAGAGTGCCAGCCGGGCTCCCAGAACGGATGCCCGACATACTGGACGAGACACAGGGGAGGCACAGCGCTATGTGAGGGATATGTCCCAGTATAAACCACGACCAGGGAACTCTGGTACGCGTGATAGGGGCCTCACATACAGAGCACCACAATATAAGGACAGACAACGCTATGAAAGTGGACAACAGCCACGTCGACTGTTCAATAACAATGGGAGCAGACGACAGATAGATCCACAATATAGAAATGTTGGATGGCACACACAACGTGACTCCCTATTCAGGGATAACAGAGACAAGCAACAATCACGTCCACAACATAGAGAGGAGGAATGGCATGCACAACAGAAACCTCAAAGGCACGGACGTGCAGAGGCTAGAGTGCAACAATTGTACCAACCAGAGTACAGAAGGAGGCCACCTCCAAATAACCCCAGACAGAGAATGGAAGAGAGAGCTCAACCTGACGATTCAGATTTCGGAGTCAGAGTGCGAGCACTGAGTAGGTTGATCAAATGCACACATCATCTCAACAATTTTCGAAGCAAAATACCTCCACCTGGCATTAAAAAGATCACAGAAAATCTAATGATGTCAATCAAACCAGCTGTTCCTACCAGCAAGGTAACAGACTATATTGAGGGCAATGCGAAAAATTGGGAACACACAACCCTACTACTGCTGCGTGACCACTATACAGAGGCACTGCAAGGTGAGCTAGATGCACTACCATATATGACAGAGGATGATTGGAAGGAACCCTTTGGAATAGCAGTAAAGTGGTCCAAACGCAATATGGGAAAACGCCTAACAGATGAAGTGATAAGAGATGCAGAGAATCTCATCGCAGCTAAAATGGGCGATGAACTGGAGATCATGCTGGAGGCAGATAGGAAGAATGGGGAAGAGCCGAGTGATGACTCCAGTCACACCGAGCCACCTCGTAAGAGAATCAAAAAAATAGGATTACCACAGAAGCCTAAAAAACAGAAAGCAAAGAACCCAATCGAGATCACGTGGGAAGAGGATAAGAGCGAGGAGGAAGAGCTGAGTGATGACCCAGGTCACACCATACCACCTCTGACAAAAATCAGAAAAGTGAAATGGCCACAGGGACCTAAAAAACAGAAGGCAACCCACCCAATAGACATCCTACTGGAGGAAGATGATAGTGAGAAGGAAGAACAGAGTGATGACCCAGCTCACACCAGGACATCCCTGACGAGAAGCAAGAAAATGGGACTGCCACAGAGGCTTAAAAAACAAAAAATAACCCACGTAGTGCAGATATGTCCAGAACAACGACCAAACCCAGAGCTCTTGAGGGAGGAAGCTTCTCAACCTAAGAATCCATCTACCCCAGTGGAGATGCTCATAGGACAGGACTTGGACAGGCCACAGGACCCAGAAATGGCTCAAGAAAACCTGGAAACACAGGTAGAGGAACAGGTGATCATCCCTGATACGGCCCAAACAGAGAGCGAAAAGGAGGAGCTAGCATGCTCACAATCACACCATAAGAGTGTAGATGACGTTGAACTATCCCAAGAAGAAAATGAGGTGGACTTGATATCCCTAGGCTCAGACACTGAATTCCAAGAGGTAACTGAGAGAATCCAACTCAGTATGCTGATCCCAGGTCTGAGGAAAAGTATGGGAACTAGTATCAACGCCAAAGGGGCAGAGAAAAAGAAACTCATACAACGATCATTCAAACAGAATCAACCCAGAGGTCCACAAAGACCCACTAGACACAATGACACATTTAGGAAGGGGAAAGAATGGGCCCTCACAGTGTCAAAAAAGTGGATCATCATGGGAGATTCCAATTTAGCCAGGATCCCCACATATGACTGTCCTGATCTCCAGATAGACAGTTATCCAGGGGCAACATTTGCACATGTAGCAAATCTAGTTCAGAAAGCTACAGTACAGACTGAACCAGAAAAGATAATCTTGGCCTTTGGTATTAACAACAGGACACAAAAAGGTCACAGAACCTTGTCTAAACAGGTCACACAGGCAGTCACAATGACACAGGACTGCTTCCCTGAAGCTAATGTCTGGGTACCTCTGATCAATTATTCAAAGGACCTACCAGACGAAGAACAAACAGTACTGAATGATCTGAATGACATTATCAGGGACAACTTCCGTATCATTCCCCAACTTCCACATCAATATTTCACCACTGAAAAAGACAACATACACTGGGACACAGAAACAGCAAAAAGCATGCTGGACCATTGGTCTCAACAGATAAACTAAAAGACCCCATAAGCCCACCTACAAGGGAGGGGTCTAAAAATGTTATAAATTTGTCCAAACACTTTAGACCAACCACTTCCCAGTTGGAGTTACTCAACAGAGGCCTAACCTTCATTCCCACGTTGGAATGCAACAAGAATCTAAAGGAAAAAAGCAAGTGGGATTTACAACAGTACCATAGAAAAATCAAATTGGCAGTGCACTTCCAAGACAAGGAAGAAACAGACATCCCCCTGTTTACACCAAAATCTAATTGGTCTCCAGATGATGACCAACTACCAGCAGAGGTTAGAGACCTTATTGAGGCAGATAATGAGTACTTTCAAAAACACTTCATACTTAGAAGGCTAGTCAACAACCTGAATAGAGGGGAAGAGAGAGCCATTCTTCAACTAAAACAAAACAAAGATATCATTATCAAACCAGCAGATAAGGGCAGTGCGATTGTCATTTTGGACAAAAAACAATATCTGTGGGAGGGCCACAGACAACTGGAGGATATCAAATACTACACCAAACTGGACAAACCCATCTATCCGGAAACCATAAACATAGTACAAAAAATCATAGATAAACTTCTGGAAAAAAAGTTTATAAATATTAAACAACACATCTACCTGATGGGTAACTCAGATCCTAGAGCCAGAATATTCTATATGCTACCTAAAATCCATAAAGATCCCACCAAGTGGAGCAAACCATACGAAATTCCTCCAGGAAGGCCTATTGTCTCAGATTGTGACAGTGAAACATATTACACAGCGGAATACATAGATCATTTTCTAAATCCACTATCAAACAAACACCCCAGCTACATCAAGGACACGTATCATTTTGTTAACACAGTCAAACGACTACATATCCCCACAGGGGCCATGTTATTCACACTAGATGTGGATAGTCTATACACTAATATAGACACAAGTGAGGGCATTCAAGCCGTTAAAGAAATATTTAGAAAATATCCTGACAAAAGGAGACCGGAGAAAGAACTTCTACAATTATTGGATATCAATCTGAGAAGAAATGACTTTGAATTCAATGATAAATTCTACTTACAAGTGAAAGGCACAGCTATGGGCAAAAAATTTGCCCCTGCATATGCAAACATATTTATGGCAGAGTGGGAGACCTCAGCCTTGGCATCTTGTAAGATTAAACCACTATATTATCTTAGATATCTTGATGATATATGGGGTGTATGGCCACACTCAGAGCCAGAATTTACTCAATTCATGACCATTCTCAACACACATAACTCTTCCATTACACTGAAGTCAACTACCAGTTATACATCAGTGGATTTCCTGGATACCACCACATATAAGGGAACACACTTTGACAAAACAAATCATCTAGAAGTCAAGGTATTCTTCAAAGAAACAGATACTCACGCCCTACTACATAAAAGTAGCTACCACCCAAAGCACACATATGCAGGCCTCTTGAAGTCTCAACTCCTGAGATTTCATAGGATATGTAGCCACAAAGCAGACTTTTGGGAAGCCAGAAAAATCCTCTTTGTGGCACTGGCTAAAAGAGGTTACAGCCGTTCATTTTTAAGAAATGCAACAAAGAAATACCTACTAACCAAACCCATACAGGTCTCTACAATCTTACCATTCATCACAACATACTCACCAGCCACAGTCAAATTGGTGAAGATTATAAAGGAGAATTTTGACAGGATCTTTAAAGACACTGACCTCTTGCAAGACCACAGAGTCATTGCAGCATTCAGAAAAAACAAAAATTTACAAGACCAGCTGATCAAAGCCAAAATACAATCAAAAAAGACTACAACATCAAAAAGTCAATGGTCATACTATAAGAAAAAAACATGGATACGGTGTTATAACACCAACATGGTTTACAAAACCATGCCAGGAGGAAACCCACTGACCAAAAATTGTGTCTATCTTGTCACTTGTACTACATGTAAGAAACAATATGTTGGGGAAACAGGAAACACAATAAGTTTACGTTTCATACAACACAAATACAATGTGATACGTGGCAAAGAGATACAGACACCTTTTGTGGCACATTTTGTTGATCATGGATGGCCGGCAGTACAGGCCACAGTCATCCAGTTCAACTATAGATGGAACATCTATCAGAGAAAACGACAGGAAAGACTCTGGATTAAGGTATTGGATACAACTATTCCTAAGGGTCTTAACAGGAGGTAGGATCACCTGATCACCCGGTCAGTAACGAGATGGCCAATGCATAGTGCCCTGGCCTGAGCCAGGGCACCCTTCCCCCTACCCCTAACTAGCTAGCGCCCTTTGCTGATTGGATCATCAGCCTCTTACCCCTGACAACCCAGGATAGAAGACACTTTTAGTACTAAAAGCATATGAAAGACTCGAGATACACCACCCTGGAAGGATGGGAACAGCAGTGAGAAAAAAACATACATAATCAACTTCCCTTACACCCTCACCTGGATAAGGACTCGGGGGAGTTCTTTTTAAGATAAAACAACACATAACAACAACCTCTTGACCGTAACATTACTACAAGATCCTACATCCAATAGCACGTTGGTGCATACACATCAATTCGAGCATAACACCCAGAAGGCCTCAATTGAAGCCTAAGTAGGCCATATAATTAAAAGGTCACTATGTCAGAACACAAGACATATCTACATCTTAATTGACTCTGTACACAGACTCATACTGATGTATGCACACCAACACAAACATAAATCCCAGAAGGCCAACAAATAAAGCCTAAACAAGCCTTGGATTTCAAAAGGTCACAGTGCTGGATTACAGGACACAATCCTATACACTTCAACTTAAAATACTGAGGGCACAGGTTTAAAACCTAAATACAGATTCACACAATGGACCCTAACAAGGGACTTGTATACTAGCCCTCCTAGGGCACTTGAAGTACAGAATCACATACACAAACCTGTTAGACACCTCAATGCAAATACTGGGACACAGGCCTTGACCTTTGACCCCAGCCAAAACTTCATCATCACGTCTCAACCTAAGATCCCACTGACTACATTTCAACTCAAAACAAAACCTATCTATAGGTTCAAGTCTAACCAAGAAACTATGAGGGAATCCCACCCCACCCATTACCCAAAGCCTAACCATACATTCACCACGTCTCAACTTAAGATACAGGGGTATGATGAAACCTAATCACTTACCCTTAAACCTACAGGGGTATGATGAAACCTAATCACTTACCCTTAAACCTAAACCACATTGTCCCACATTGACCCCAAGTTTTGATCTAAACCTAAGAGCAGGATCAGCACACCCTGACTTGATCCTGGAGAGTATACGAGGGACCTTGTACTGGAATACACTCAGGGGTCTCCCAGAGCAGTGATGGAATACACTGACTTCCATACTAGAAGTCCGAATAAATACATAACCAGTAAAATAGTGTACCCGGCCTGTATACTGGGTTACGTACGAGTGATTTCGGGAGGGTGCACTTAGGGACTCATCAGACAAGTGAGGTGTTATGCCTTAAACCTAATTAGAGTGTCATGAACAAAACTTGAATGGTCATACTTACCTATGCACAGTCTGACCCTAATGACAGGGAATCCCACTCTGCGGTTGGAGTGGACTGCATGGATCCCTGTGCGAACCTGGCTCGGACTGATGACCTATAGGATGACACAAATATGGGATTAAATTTGTGGGACATGGAATAAAACGTGGTGAATAATCTCAGGTTGATGGACTTGACATTCACAAGATCACATATATAAACTTGATACACATTTTAAAATTTAAAAACTGGGACACAGGCCTTGACCTTTAACCCCAGCCAAAACTCCATTAGCATGTCTCAACCTAAGATTCCATCTATTACATGTCAACTTAAAAACAGAATCTACCCATAGGCTTAAAACCTAATCAAGAAATTATAAGGGTAATTCCACCCCATCTATTACTCAAAGCCTAACCATACGCTCACCACGTCTCAACCTAAGATCCTGACTACCATGTCACAACTTAAAACACAGGGGTATGATGAAACCTAATCACTTACCCTAAACGTCTCAACCAAAGATCCTGACTACCATGTCACGACTTAAAACACAAGGGTATGATGAAACCTAATCACTTACCCTAAACTTAACCACACTACCCCACATTGACTCCAAGTTTTGACCTAAACCTAAGAAGAAGGCCAGCATATCCTGACTTGACCCTGGAGAGTATACGAGGGACCCTGCACTGGAATGCACTTAGGGGTCCCCCAGAGCAGTGATGGAATACACTGACCTCCATAACAAGAAGTCTTAAGAAATACACAATCAAGTGTACTGGGGTACCCTGCCTGTAACTGGGGGATATACGAGGGATTCCATGAGGGTGCACTTATGGGCTCTTCAGACAAGTGAGGTGACATGCTTTAACCTAACTGAAGTGTCATGAACAAAACTAAAATTTGGGGGATATGAAATAAGACGTGGTGAATAATCTTAGGTTGACAGACTCGACATTTACAAAATAAATTAAACACACATCCAGTCACCCCCTATTCTAAAACTAATTTATCTTCTATGAGGAACGAAGGGGAGACATTTCCCAGTGAAAACAGGGGATGACAGGGAGTGACGCAATAAGACACCTTGCCTTACAAAGAAGGAAATACATGGAATAAACATGGAAACCACATTAAAGGACATGGCAAAATGGAAATAACAGTCTCATACGAATTAAAAATCCCACAAGTGATTTTACAATATAGGCAAGGCCGTTTGAACAGGGACTGTAGTGCAATACACTGGAAGATAATAATCTTACAGGCATGTGAGACAATAGTCTCACAAATACACCATTTACAAAGCACATAGGATGCAAATAGGCATGGACATATAAAACCTGATGGGCTAAAATACTTTATTTTTTCACTAAAAAATCTGATAGGCTAAAATAATTTATTTTTGTTCACTATAGAGCCCTATAAATAATTCTATAAACACAGACAGGGCCATTAGAACAGGTACGGTGTTAAGTACACCACTCATAAAGCATACAGGATGCAAAACATGTTCAGACATGAAAAACCTGATAAACTAAAATAAAACAAATATTTATTCACTACAGATCTACCTGATGGATGCACTTGAAATGCATCACAACAGATGAACACACTAGTCAAGAGAGAACGGATGAAGATTACATGCAAGAATGGTAGGGCGGAAGGTGACTCTTCCAAGAAAAGCCACATTCTTCCACGCAAAAAAACGACATGCGTTGTCACATAAAATAAATCATACATACTATAACATCCGCTAAACCAAAAGAAAGGACAGAGGGTAATCAAAATATTTTTTGATCAAAGGTAAACACCAGTAAAACACGATAAAAGCACTCACAACACCAAGTTTGACTGCCAAGGGAACTTAGACACGCCCACAAGAGTATAAAAGGGACTGCCGCTCCCCACTCGCGCTCACTCTCTCTCAGCACTTTGAGGGAGACACACCACCGAGTCACATTGCTCCAAGCTTCATTTTCATTGCATTGTTTCAAATCGATACTTTTCACAATAAATAACTTGTCAACCATGTACAGCCTGATGAAGATTTAGACAAATCGAAACGTCGTTGATAAACAAGGTTGACACATCATTTATAAAAAGCTGATAATAGCAAACTAAACCCAAATTAGCGGATCATTTTTAACACAAGTTGATACATAATAAACTATCTAGTTTAACCTTCTAGCCCACCCAAACGAGGGGGCTGAACGGAAATAAAACTTGTGTTACTTATAAATAACCTACCCTCCATAGAATAAATTAGTAAACTGTACTAATGCATTCTGATTCAGAGGAGGAAGGGTGGACGAGGGTGTCCTACAAAAGAGGACGAAACATGGCACGCCATGAGCCCCGTGTTACAAGCCACCATACAGGCGAATACATTCAGCCTAAGGATCGTCCCAACTATGCTGCTGCTGTCAGAGCAGGCAGGACAAGGGATAAAATGTATCCACAACGCCAACAATTTGAACCAGGCCACAGGCCACAATTTTTTGAAACATCGAGGTACATTGTACCTCGATATAAACCAAACAACAAGGCACAGAGTGCCAGCCGGGCTCCCAGAACGGATGCCCGACATACTGGACGAGACACAGGGGAGGCACAGCGCTATGTGAGGGATATGTCCCAGTATAAACCACGACCAGGGAACTCTGGTACGCGTGATAGGGGCCTCACATACAGAGCACCACAATATAAGGACAGACAACGCTATGAAAGTGGACAACAGCCACGTCGACTGTTCAATAACAATGGGAGCAGACGACAGATAGATCCACAATATAGAAATGTTGGATGGCACACACAACGTGACTCCCTATTCAGGGATAACAGAGACAAGCAACAATCACGTCCACAACATAGAGAGGAGGAATGGCATGCACAACAGAAACCTCAAAGGCACGGACGTGCAGAGGCTAGAGTGCAACAATTGTACCAACCAGAGTACAGAAGGAGGCCACCTCCAAATAACCCCAGACAGAGAATGGAAGAGAGAGCTCAACCTGACGATTCAGATTTCGGAGTCAGAGTGCGAGCACTGAGTAGGTTGATCAAATGCACACATCATCTCAACAATTTTCGAAGCAAAATACCTCCACCTGGCATTAAAAAGATCACAGAAAATCTAATGATGTCAATCAAACCAGCTGTTCCTACCAGCAAGGTAACAGACTATATTGAGGGCAATGCGAAAAATTGGGAACACACAACCCTACTACTGCTGCGTGACCACTATACAGAGGCACTGCAAGGTGAGCTAGATGCACTACCATATATGACAGAGGATGATTGGAAGGAACCCTTTGGAATAGCAGTAAAGTGGTCCAAACGCAATATGGGAAAACGCCTAACAGATGAAGTGATAAGAGATGCAGAGAATCTCATCGCAGCTAAAATGGGCGATGAACTGGAGATCATGCTGGAGGCAGATAGGAAGAATGGGGAAGAGCCGAGTGATGACTCCAGTCACACCGAGCCACCTCGTAAGAGAATCAAAAAAATAGGATTACCACAGAAGCCTAAAAAACAGAAAGCAAAGAACCCAATCGAGATCACGTGGGAAGAGGATAAGAGCGAGGAGGAAGAGCTGAGTGATGACCCAGGTCACACCATACCACCTCTGACAAAAATCAGAAAAGTGAAATGGCCACAGGGACCTAAAAAACAGAAGGCAACCCACCCAATAGACATCCTACTGGAGGAAGATGATAGTGAGAAGGAAGAACAGAGTGATGACCCAGCTCACACCAGGACATCCCTGACGAGAAGCAAGAAAATGGGACTGCCACAGAGGCTTAAAAAACAAAAAATAACCCACGTAGTGCAGATATGTCCAGAACAACGACCAAACCCAGAGCTCTTGAGGGAGGAAGCTTCTCAACCTAAGAATCCATCTACCCCAGTGGAGATGCTCATAGGACAGGACTTGGACAGGCCACAGGACCCAGAAATGGCTCAAGAAAACCTGGAAACACAGGTAGAGGAACAGGTGATCATCCCTGATACGGCCCAAACAGAGAGCGAAAAGGAGGAGCTAGCATGCTCACAATCACACCATAAGAGTGTAGATGACGTTGAACTATCCCAAGAAGAAAATGAGGTGGACTTGATATCCCTAGGCTCAGACACTGAATTCCAAGAGGTAACTGAGAGAATCCAACTCAGTATGCTGATCCCAGGTCTGAGGAAAAGTATGGGAACTAGTATCAACGCCAAAGGGGCAGAGAAAAAGAAAC
>NW_028152036.1:125450-127950 GCF_964638095.1 Poromitra crassiceps
CTCCTATAGGAGAGCAGATCCTGAGAAAAGATTAGCACAAGTCCCCTCCCCCTAGGCAGGGGGGCGGTCCAATCGTTTAAAAATGTTGAAACTAGGGGTGCTAATAACTCCTAAAGTAAAAGGACTAGAAGGCTGTCCTTTCTTGGGGGAACTCCTCTCACACCCCTCTTCCCGCCCACAAAAAATGGGAGGTCAAAACGCCCCCTAAAAATCGGAAGTCGCGTTTCGGCCATTTCCCTTGCTTTTTGGCCAAAATGAACTCGGTTTTCGGGCTCCTCGCCAAAAATGGAGTCCTTGGAGTACCTACATGGCTATAAAAAAAAAAAAAAAAAATTTGAAAAAAAAAAAAAAAAAAAAAAAAAAAATCAAACCTGAATAACTCCTAGGGGAAGTCACTTAAAATTCTAATTTTTTTTGTGGGAACTCCTCTCACACTCCTCTTTCAGCCCACAAAAAATGGGAGGTCAAAACGGAAGTTTTTTTCTTTACAAAAAAAATGTCGTATCTTTATATTCACTAAAATTCAGTAATTGAAGCTACAACCAAAATGACGGTTTGAGCATGTACTAGGGGTTGTCAACATACACTGTAGCCAAAATTTCGGCTCAAGGTTGAGTGGAACTGTGTCAAATTGACAAAAAGAGATGTCAATTTTGCTGGATTTCGTAATTTCGTGCGTTTTTTTTTTTTTTTTCAACTCTGCGGGACCACAGCTCGCTCAGCGTAGCTCCGATTAGCCTACCCTTTGCTGAGAGTAGGCTTTAGACTGTCTCCTACGTGTCCAGCAACTTTGAAAGGGCTAGCTTCAATTACTGATTTTTAGTGAATTGTTGCATCCGACATCCGTCTTTTTTTTTTTTTTCCAAAAAACCAAAGTTATTCCAAATGACACCAAACTCGTTCAGGCGTATCTTCTCATCATGATGAAGAATCCCTGTAAGTTTGGTGTCATTTTTTTTTTTTTTTTTGACCAAAGTTTTTCCAAATGACACCAAACTCGTTCAGGCGTATCTTCTCATCATGATGAAGCTTCCCTGTAACTTTGGTGTCATTTGGAGCACTCCTAAAATTTGCCGAAATTCGGATCCAGGTAAAACCTATTTTTTCGGGCTCCTCGCCAAAAATGGAGTCTGTAGAGTACCTACATGGCTATACTTAATTTTCCCACCAAAAAAAAAAAAAAAAAAAAAAAAAAAAAAACATAAGTACTTTTCCTATGTAAAAAAAAAAAAGTACTTCCGGCGATAGTACCATTCGACTCCAAATGACCTGAAACGCACTCCTATCACATCCCCTGAGGAAGGATTTTGGCTGAAACACTTAGTAAAAAAAACTAGGGTTTCACTAGGGTTTACATATCAAACTTCCGGTGGGCGTGGCCTAACCAAAGTAGGGGGGATCTGTAGCCACGCCCCCAAGGAGTTCGAATGTGCAAAAAAATAGGCTCCGCCCCCTTTCCCTGGCTTCCGGCGGGGGGGGGTGGAGCCAAAAAAGGGTAACTCCGCCCCTGAAGGTCGTAGAGCCTCGGGGGCGTGGTTTTAGTGGGGTACCTCGATCTCCTAAGTTTGGTAGGGTACTTTGATAAAGTGGGAGGAGCTACTTTTTTTTATTTGCATAACTCGCATATATTTGCATAAATTAGGTTTAACATGGGAAAGATAGGGATCGTACGCGTACGATCGTGGCAAAACCCCCCTTATCCTAACCCTAACCCTAACCCTAACCCTAACCCTAACCCTAACCCTAACCCTAACCCTAACCCTAACCCTAACCCTAACCCTAACCCTAACCCTAACCCTAACCCTAACCCTAACCCTAACCCTAACCCTAACCCTAACCCTAACCCTAGCCCTTCACAATGGGTCAACGGTCTACAACCCTAACAACCTAGTGCAAATTTCAGCTAGGGTTGTCAATTAACTCCCCTGGACCACCTGGAGCTATAATTTCAATTGGAGCATGTAGCCCTCCTATAGGAGAGCAGATCCTGAGAAAAGATTAGCACAAGTCCCCTCCCCCTAGGCAGGGGGGCGGTCCAATCGTTTAAAAATGTTGAAACTAGGGGTGCTAATAACTCCTAAAGTAAAAGGACTAGAAGGCTGTCCTTTCTTGGGGGAACTCCTCTCACACCCCTCTTCCCGCCCACAAAAAATGGGAGGTCAAAACGCCCCCTAAAAATCGGAAGTCGCGTTTCGGCCATTTCCCTTGCTTTTTGGCCAAAATGAACTCGGTTTTCGGGCTCCTCGCCAAAAATGGAGTCCTTAGAGTACCTACATGGCTATAAAAAAAAAAAAAAAAAAATTGAAAAAAAAAAAAAAAAAAAAAAAAAAAAATCAAACCTGAATAACTCCTAGGGGAAGTCACTTAAAATTCTAATTTTTTTTGTGGGAACTCCTCTCACACTCCTCTTTCAGCCCACAAAAAATGGGAGGTCAAAACGGAACTTTTTTTCTTTACAAAAAAAATGTCGTATCTTTATATTCACTAAAATTCAGTAATT
>NW_028152036.1:132950-187638 GCF_964638095.1 Poromitra crassiceps
CCGATTAGCCTACCCTTTGCAGAGAGTAGGCTTTAGACTGTCTCCTACGTGTCCAGCAACTTTGAAAGGGCTAGCTTCAATTACTGATTTTTACTGAATTGTTGCATCCGACATCCTTTTTTTTTTTTTTTTTTTTTTAAACCAAAGTTATTCCAAATGACACCAAACTCGTTCAGGCATATCTTCTCATCATGATGAAGAATCCCTGTAATTTTGGTGTCATTTTTTTTTTTTTTTTTGACCAAAGTTTTTCCAAATGACATCAAACTCGTTCAGGCGTATCTTCTCATCATGATGAAGCTTCCCTGTAACTTTGGTGTCATTTGGAGCACTCCTAAAATTTGCCGAAACTCGGATCCAGGTAAAAAGTACTTTTTCGGGATCCTCGTCCAATTTGGAGTCCTTAGAGTGGTCACATGGCTATGAAAAAAAAAAAAAAGATTTTAAAAAAAAAAATAATAATAAAAAAATTTAAAATAGTTAGCACACCCTAAAAAAATGACTTCCGGTTTTGCCTTCAAAATAAAATAAAATGAACAAAACAGGAAGTAGAATTTCCCTTGCTCGGATCAAGCTAAAAAGTAGTTATTCGGGTTCCCCGTAATATTCCCAGTCGTTAGAGTGGTTACTTGGCTATAAAAAAAAAAAAAAATTTCAAAAAAAAAAAAAAAAAAAAAAAAAAAA
Source organism: Poromitra crassiceps (assembly GCF_964638095.1). Taxonomy (NCBI): domain Eukaryota; kingdom Metazoa; phylum Chordata; class Actinopteri; order Beryciformes; family Melamphaidae; genus Poromitra; species Poromitra crassiceps. Next base: position 133,635 of record NW_028152036.1, read on the forward strand.
AAAAAAGTTAAAATAGTTAGCAAAAAAACGACTTCCTGTTTTTGGCCTTCAAAATAAAAGAAAATGACCAAAACAGGAAGTAGAATTTCCCTTGCTCGGATCAAGCTAAAAAGTAGTTATTCGGGTTCCCCGTAATATTCCCAGTCGTTAGAGTGGTGACTTGGCTATGAAAAAACTCCTTCAAAAACTCCTTCAAAATAAAATAATTTTTTTTTTTTTTTTTTGGTTAGTAGTATTTCCCTTGCTCGGATCGAGCTGAAAGTTGTTTTTTTGGGCTTTTCCACCTAATTACGAGTTCGTAGAGTGGTCACATGGCTATGGAAAAACACATTTTTTTTTATAAAAAAAAAAAACCCAAGTACTTTTCCTATGTAAAAAAAAAAAGTGGTTTCAAGGATAGTACCAGTCGACTCCAAATGACCTGAAACGCACTCCTATCACATCCCCTCAGGACTTTTTGTTTTTTTGGGCCCTTTTTACACTTGGTAAAAAAAAAAAAAAAAAAAAAAAAAAATTTTTTTAAATGGTTGGAATCTTTGGTCTGGCCTCTGTGGCACTTTCTATTCCTTTGAGGAATAGAAAGTGTCACAGAGGCACACAAGCCTCCACGCCACGTCAAGGCAGATTCCATGTGGAGGGATTTTTTTTTGTTTTTTTGTAGTTTTTTTGTTTTTTTGGCTCCGCTTACGCAGGTTTTTTTTTTTTATGTTTTTTTTGGCTCCGCTTACGCAGGTTTTTTTTTTTTATACATATAACATACAACGACACAGACATACAACACAACGACACAGACATACAACATACAACCACACAGACATACAACATACAACCACACAGACATACAACATACACAACACAACACCAAACATAGAAACACATAAAAACAAATCAAAAACAGGCCTGAAAACAAAAGAAAAGCAAGGCCTTAAACCACAAAAGAAAAAAAAAAAAAAAAGTTAAATAAACAAAGAAAAAACAGGGATCAGTCCTTCTTCATGGCGGTGCGCTTTTTGCGAAACGCATCCCTGCTCCTGACGGCCAAATGCCTTGCCTGGCACTCCTTTGCGTACTTCACGTATGCCTGCTGCAGTGTCCCCTCCAGCCCGATGATTGACATCTCCTCGGAGGACCACTTGGTGCTGGTGGAGGCTGCCACCATGATGCTGGCCGAAGGCTCAGGCACGCTCAGCTCAAAGTCCACAGCCTCGACACCAGCGTCCTCCCTCTCCTCCTCCCGCCCCTCCTCCTTCTTCTCCCTCAGCAGCCCCTTCCTCTTCTCTACCACCTTCCAAGGGATGGAAGGGTGGAGCCCCCACAGTGGCGTTTTGCAGGTTTTCAGGTCCAGGGTGAACCTAGAGAGGACCATCTTGTCCTGCAGCTCCTTTGGCGTCCATTGCATCTTGCGCGTGAGCTCCTGCAATTTTGTGAACTCAATGAATGAGCCGTTCATCAGCATTCCTATCGCACAGCAATAGGTCCTGAGGTTGACCCTCTTTTGGGGGTCCCGGCACTCGGGGAGCCTCTGGTTCACCTCCGCCAACCAGGGCATGCCATGCTCCCGGTAGCGCTCCAGGTTTTGGGAGTAGGACAGGCCCCAGCACTCGATCTCGTTGCAAACGATGGCCAGACTCTCGCCAGCTGTCGCCTCTGGCGAGGGCGCCACACTGGCGGGGTGGAGCTCCACAAAATGGAGGTAGTTCCAGCTCGGTCTGCGGGTCCCCCTCAAATCCCGGTACTTGATCTCTGGGAAGTACCGCAGGCCGAGCTGGACCAAGCCGGCATATAAACACTCCACCGGCTCAAGGCCCCTCACCCTCATGATGGCAACAGCTCTGCCAAAGGCCTTGGGCCGGTGGAAGTAGCTGGCTTTCTCGACCAGGTTCTCCGCAAAGTCTCTGTATTTCCGGGACCCGACCAGGACACCCGGGGCCTCCTTCCCCTGCAGGCTAGACAGGCTGGTGGTGCGAGCGATGTCATAAACGTCTTTTAGGGCAGTGATGACCATTTGGGCCCCCACAACCCCTGGCAGCGCCTCCAAGTGGTCAGAAAAACCAAACAGGGTCCTGATGCCCTGTTTGGTTTTAGGATCGACCACCCAGTTCTCCAGGGGAGGTGGAGAGAGGTCACAGCTGGCGCTGGAGGAGGGAGCCAGCCCTATGAACTGGCGTTCATAGGTCAGGCTCCTGTATGAGCTGGTGCTGGTGCCCAGGCTCGCAGAGTAGTGGGCGTCTGTGTGCGAGACTGGGCACCCATACACTATCTCCTCCAACGCCAGCTCTGCCTGGAAGGCCTGCCAGGCCGCGTAATACCCCCCCATGTGGCCATTGCTACCAAATAGGCTCCGCAGCCTCTCCGTGAGCAGGGTCATGACGGCCAGAAGGACCGTCTGTATTCCCTGCCCACGGAGGTCGCTAAAGGGCAGGAGCAGCGGGCGGGCCTCAAGCAGGCGCCTGAGGTTGGGGGTGTTGAACAGGGCAGCTGGGTCGAGGATGGGGGGCACCGCAGCACCCTGGAACAAAAGGACCACCTCCACCCGAGCCTTCACCTGTACACAGATTTTTTCTGCAAGACCCTCTGCATGATCCATGTACAGATGTGCTCTGTGGGCCATGATCCTCATTCTCTCATTTGTGAGCAACCCACAGGCCACTATGGTGCCACTGACAGGGTGCCTGTAAGCTGGCTGGAGGTGGGCATGTCCGGTGTCAGCATAGAACTGCACGAAATTCACCCTTCCTCCGTTCACAAGGGAACGGAGTTGGGGTGAAACTTCGACAGGGCGGTGGCTGAGGTCACCCTGGTAGTTGGCCGCTTCGTGAAGCGACCACACTGCCCAGAGTGACCCCCTTACCCCTACCACACTCTCCAGCCCACCCCGTGACCAGAGCAGGTGCTGGCTCTTGTCCTTACTTATGAGATTTGCCGCCACATGAACGCTCATTCGGACAACCATTTCGACCCTGACCAGCTGGCCAAGGTCGAGTGGTCGAGGTCGCTGCTGCCCGAACTGCCCCAGTGTGATGACCACCCTGTACAGAGGGTCCAGCCCTGCCTCCTCGATGGTTTTATCCAACAGACTCAATATTAAAAGTTGGTCTCTCTCCAGGACCCTCATCTTGGCTAGGTTCCGCAGGGTGGACTTCATCAGGCTGGGGCGGGCTAAGGCAGAGGGAGGCAAAGCCTGGAGCTTTGCCTTGAAGGCAGTTGTGATCTTCAGAATAAATTCGCTTGTCATCCTTGACGCTGTTGCGTAATTGCTAAATGACAAGCAAACTATATTCTTGTCCTGCGGGAGAAGGGTGAGGGTCAGGACATAGCCCCCATCTACATTCGCCACCCTACAGCCCTGAACATGCTTTAGAGTATCCAGGACTGCGCGACTGTAGTCCGAGAGGACCAGGTGCTTCTTTAAAAAGCCCCACTGTTGTGTTATAACCGGCACGTCAGGCAGCAGCAGCATGTTGATTCCCCCGACAATAGAACCGAAGTGGCTGACCTCAATCACCACTCCGTCTATGTCGGGGGACACCAGAATGCTGTCACCCTCCCCCGCGTCCAGTGTTGTGCCGTGAACAGACACACACACATTCTCATCGGCCAGGAATGCCTCTACATTAGGAGCATTAGCGTAGGGCTCCAGGAGGGCCAGGGTGTTCTCCTCACCCACCTCCCTCAGTGACATGCTGTTAACAGCCGTTAACAACAAACAATGAACACAAAACAATGAACACAAAACACAGAACAAACAAGGACAAACTGTGACAAAAACGATGTAAAACAAGGGTTAGGGGATACAGACAGGGTATGGGAGACAAACAGGGTACTGACAGGGGTTACAGGGTATGGCAGGGGTCACAGGGTATGGGGGACAACAGGGAATCAATAGAGACAGCGAAAACCAGGAGCAAATCCAGCAAGGTGTGACTACATGAGAGTACAGTAGCCTAATGAGAGAAAACGCCAGCTTCCTTTTATACTCTTCCAAAAAGTTAACTTTGTTTGTTAAATTATATAATAAATACATTGAATTTTATGATTTAAGGACTCAAACCAACTTATTCTTATGTAGAATTTGACGAGGAATCGAATGGTAACAATTAGAAAACTCGTAGAGCAGCGGAAATGGTCGAAATCGGCCGCGGAAGTTGGTCAAGTTTGATAAAATTCGATTTAACAGTTTTTAGCAAATCGCGCCCCCTAAAGTTGATGTCCGGACTTCACCACACATCCTATTAGACGTAAAATTTGAAGGGCTTTCGAATGGCGTTAGTCCCGTGTCTGTACGTGCTTCCGTTCAAAAGATACGGCCAAAAAACGTTTAGGGACGATTTCGTTTTTGGCAAATAGCGCCCCCTAAAGTTGATGTTGGGACTTCACCACACATTCTATTAGACGTAGAATTTGAAGGGCTTTCGAATGGCGTTGGTCCCGTGTCTGTACGTGCTTCCGTTCCGGAGATATGGCCAGAAAACGGCCAAAGAAAAGATCGTTTTTTGCACATTCTTGCTAATAGCGCCCCCTAAAGTTGATGTACGGACTTCACCACACATTCTATTAGACGTAGAATTTGAAGGGCTTTCGAATGGCGTTGGTCCCGTGGCTGTACCTCCTTGCGTTCCCGAGATATCGGCCGTTGTTTACACCGTTTTTTTCGCAGTTCTATCTGAAAAAAACGGTTTTTCGCGTTTATCTCGGAAACTAAGCCTCGTTGAGCAAAATTTACGAGTAAACAAAACTGAACCTGTGTAAAACTCGACGATCTTTCTATGGGCGTCAGTCCCGTCTCTGTAGGTGCTTGCGTTCCCGAGCTACGGCCAAAAAACGCCCAAAAACGTCAAAAAATTTTTTTGCTCCAAATGACACCAAACTCAAATCGAGTCTTCTATGCCATGAGAGGGATTCAGGCACAAAGTTTTAAGCAGTTTCATCCATTTTCCTAGGAGATATGAGCATTTGTTGTTGTTGGCATTTTCAACAACAAATGCTCATATCTCCTAGGAAAATTGATGAAACTGCATGCCACTCGCTGAGGGGATTCTTCTCATCATGCTGAAGCTTCCCTGTAAGTATGGTGTCATTTGGTGCACTTCCTGGTTTTGACCACTGTTTACATCCTGTGGGACAGGAAGTGGTCGAAACCAGGAAGTGCTCCAAATGACACCAAACTCAAATCGAGTCTTCTATGCCATGATAAGAACCCCCTCAGCGAGTGGCATGCAGTTTCATCAATTTTCCTAGGAGATATGAGCATTTTGTTCTTTGTTGTTGTTTTTATCTAACCCAACAAACAAATGCTAATATCTCCTAGGAAAATTGACGAAACTGCATGCCACTCGCTGAGGGGGTTCTTCTCATCATGATGAAGCTTCCCTGTGAGTTTGGTGTCATTTGGAAAAACTTTGGTCAAAAAAAAAAAAAAAAATGACACCAAACTCGTTCAGGCGTATCTTCTCATCATGATGAAGCTTCCCTGTAACTTTGGTGTCATTTGGAGCACTCCTAAAATTTGCCGAAACTCGGATCCAGGTAAAAAGTACTTTTTCGGGATCCTCGTCCAATTTGGAGTCCTTAGAGTGGTCACATGGCTATGGAAAAAAAATAATAAATTAAACAAAAAAAAAAATAAAGAACTACAAAAAAATAAAGAACTACAACTCCGGCCAGGAAGGTCGTAGAGAGCTCTGGTTGGGTGCGTTGGAATCAGCGTCACCTAATTAGCATAATGACAGCCACTTCCTGGTTAGCTTAGCATGCTAACATTAGCTTAGCATGCTAGCATCATTAGCATGCTAAAAAAAAAAAAACTACAAAAATGGCGGAGAACTACAAAAGAAAAAAACCTAAGTACTTTTCCTAACTAAATGTTGCCAAAAAACAACTTTCAAGGATAGTACCATTCGACTCCAAATGGCCTGAAACATGCTCCTATCACATCCCCTGAGGAAGGATTTTGGCAAAAAACACTTAGTAAAAAAAAAAAAAACAAAAAAACAAAAACAAAGTACTTTTCCTATGTAAAAAATATTTTTCAATTTTCAAGGGTAGTACCAGTCGACTCCAAATGACCTGAAACGCACTCCTATCACATCCCCTGAGGAAGGATTTTGGCTGAAACACTTAGTAAAAAACACTAGGGTTTAGGTAGGGTTTACATAGCAAACTTCCGGTGGGCGTGGCCTAACCAAAGTAGGCGGGATCTGTAGCCACGCCCCCAAGGAGTTCGAATGTGGAAGAAAATAGGCTCCGCCCCCTTTCCCTGGCTTCCGGCGGGGGGGGGAGGAGCCAAAAAAGTGTAACTCCGCCCCCGAAGGTCGTAGAGCCTCGGGGGCGTGGTTTTAGTGGGGTACCTCGATCTCCTAAGTTTGGTAGGGTACTTTGCTAAAGTGGGAGGAGCTACTTTTTTTTATTTGCATAACTCGAATAAATTTGCATAAATTAGGTTTAACATGGGAAAGATACGATCGCCGCCCCGGCGATCGTGGCTCAGATCTCCTACCCTAACCCTAACCCTAACCCTAACCCTAACCCTAACCCTAACCCTAACCCTAACCCTAACCCTAACCCTAACCCTAACCCTAACCCTAACCCTAACCCTAACCTCTAACCCTAACCCTAACCCTAACCCTAACCCTAACCCTAACCCTAACCCTAACCCTAACCCTAACCCTAACCCTAACCCTAACCCTAACCCTAACCCTAACCCTAACCCTAACCCTAACCCTAACCCTAACCCTAACCCTAACCCTAACCCTAACCCTAACCCTAACCCTAACCCTAACCCTAACCCTAACCCTAACCCTAACCCTAACCCTAACCCTAACCCTACTAACCCTAAACCCTAACCCAAACCCTAACCCTAACCCTAACCCTAACCCTAACCCTAACCCTATCTCCTAAGTTTGGTAGGGTACTTTACAAAAGTGGGAGGAGCTACTTTTTTTTATTTGCATATCTTGAATAAATTTGCATAAATTAGGTTTAACATGGGAAAGATAGGATCATACCCGGTATGATCGTGGCTCAGATCTCCTACCCTAACCCTAACCCTAACCCTAACCCTAACCCTAACCCTAACCCTAACCCTAACCCTAACCCTAACCCTAACCCTAACCCTAACACTAACCCTAACCCTAACCCTAACCCTAACCCTAACCCTAACCCTAACCCTAACCCTAACCCTAACCCTAACCCTAACCCTAACCCTGACCAAAATCAAGAGCAAGCAGCAAAAAGGTCCTTATCAGGACCAGAAGAAATAGCCCTTCTAAGGGCTAAAAAAGCTCTTATCAGAGCTAAGAAGAAGCGGCAATTTAGCAGAGAAAGCTGGGTAGAGTAGCTGCAGTTGTGCGCCCACCTGTGACCCAGAGCTAGAACAAGCAGGGGCAGGGGAGACGCCATTTTGTGCTTCAAAATAGAAGCAACTAGCAGCCAGGTAGGCCCGTGTCGGCAAACAAATCTGCACAGCGTCCACATTAAGACGCCTGACTGTCTGAATAAATAGCAGTCATTAAACAGCATCAAACAAAAAGCCTGGGCAGTCATGTCTAAAAAGAGGGGCAGATCACTCACACGCCTGGGGTCTAGGGTAGTTACACATCCGCCCAGGGTGTCTCATAGAAGCCCCAACATACGCCCAGAGCAAAATCCACTGCAACAGAGGCCTCCCAACAGCCAGGCGTCCAACATAGAGCCTAGGCAACAGCAACCTAGCCCATACAGGGCTTTAGAGTTTAGGGATGAGTCCGTATCAGGACCAGAATCCGAACAGAACCTGACAGTGAGAGGTAGAGCACCAACGGCACCTAGGCTAGTGGCTGCATGTGATGGCACTGGTTGCTATTCAGATATATGCACCAAATGTAGGCCACCATACACGGGTGACATAGTTAAGGACGACCCCCAGTCACAAAATCCAGACTGGGGGGATGAGACATACTACCCATGGCAGCCCCCACAGCAAGATACTGTGGCCCTAGCCGACGATACTCAAAGACACCTTAGTGTGGAGGAGGGCCAATACACAGGCCCTTGGGACTGGCATACTACAGAGCCCTGTCGTCTCCCCACAGACCAGCACCAGGCGCCCGAGTGGCACGATAGGCCTGAGTGTGTAGGCAATAGTGGGAATTACATGGAGGAGGGGTCAGACCCTCAACATAGGGACAAAGCTAAGGTCATGCTAGCTATTATTAGGGCCTCTCACCATTTAGCATTTGTGACCCAGGACGCTCCTCCACCAGGGATCAGCAAAATTACTGGAACACTCATTGCCGCAGTCCGACCATTTGGTCCCACCCCAGAGTTAGACCAAATCTTAGAGGGACATGCGAGACAATGGGAAATGGCTACTTTAAGGAGCCTGCGGAGCCACTATATGGCCAGGATGCAGGCTGAGATTAACACCATGCCACATATGACAGATTCAGAGTGGCATGGGCCTTTTGAAACAGCAACAAGATGGGCACACAAAGCCATGGCCTCACTGCAGTCACATACTGTAAAAACAGCTGAGGCCATGATAGAGGCCAAGGTTAAAGGTGAAACAGCGGCGGTGTCATCTGTGGGTTACGCTACGCCCCCACAACAAGCAGCAGTTATACATAAGCCTGCAGCAGTATTAATGCTTAATGTCAGGGATGCTACTCAGAGAGACATCCATACTGACCGTGACACACCCTCGTCCGAATGTGACAGCTCTGCAACACAGAGTCAGAGACTGGAAGTAGGGCCTGGGTCTGTGACCTCACTCGTACATAGTGCAGAGGTCAAACACACCTGCTCAGTCAGGTGGCGCACCGCCCCACCTAAGAACCAGAAACCCACTAGGCATGCCTCCACACCAAACAAATATAGGGATTGGGTTCTAACCACTAACACGCAGTGGTTGCTCCTAGGGGATTCGAACCTGAAAAACATACACAGGTACAGATGCCCCCAACTGCAGATTGACAGTTACCCTGGTGCCCATTTTGGCCATGTTCCTGCTCTTATGACCCATACAACTGTCTGTGCAGAGGTCACAAAGGTCATCCTGGCCGTGGGGATTAATTGCCATGCCTGGATAGACAGATCTACCCTGCACAGACAGATGATTCAAGCGGTCACAGCCTTACAAGAGCGCTTCCCCCTGGCAAGAATATGGGTCCCGTTGGTGAATTATTCACAGCATCTGCCCTATCAATCGGCTGAGATGCTTGAATACTTGAACCACATCATAGGAGAGAGACTGAGAACAATACCCCTGTTGCCATCCCAGCAGTTTATGACACAGGGGGACAATATTCACTGGACAGCAGACACAGCTCAGCGAATGTTAGAACATTGGTTGAGACACACTCAATAAGAAGGACATACATCCTCTTACTAAAAGGATATACATCCACTAAAAAGCCAATGTTCTCTCATTCTATCTCTACCTCTCAGGCACAACACACACAGTCACGGTGGTGACAGGTAAAGTGTGTTGGAGTCACTCACAGGCCTCTATGAGAAACAGACCAACACTAGGCACAAGTCTAATTGTTTCTCAGAGGGCACACTTATTTGGTATACACCACAGTTACAAGCCGCAGTATGCGTAGTCTTTCAAATGGTATTTAGGGGAGCCATTTCTCACTTCATCTCAGTAACAAGAGAGCCGTCCATGGGAGTTGCATAGGGAGCAGGGACCTGGTGATGGGACGCTCAGGGCAGTGTTATCGAGAGCGTGCCATAGACCGAGGCCTTTAGCCTCGGTCACAACTTTTCCCCCAAACCTAACCCGGCCAGATCCTGACATTGTGCCGAGTGGCCAGGCCCCTGTTTTCTATCACCCAGGACCCAATCTTGAATGCTTTATGATGAAGATGCAGTGGATACAATTATAACACCAACCTGGTGTACAAAAAGTTGTTAAACTACTTAAAAACAACAAAGACCCTCACTTAAAGGTCATAACAAGGCCTTTGATGCTGACTAACTGCATAGTACAGTCATGTCTGGCAAAGGTCATGGTATGACCTTGCTGTGGAGGCCAGAACCAGGTCTCCACAATTTGATGCTGATTTTTAAACTGCATAACATTGGACATGTCTGACATGCAGAAAAGCCCTGCCTGGCTCCCACTTACACACTTAAAAGCCATGTTAGGCCTTGTCTCAACCACTAGATGGAACTATAAACCTCTCCTACGATTTAAGTTGGTTTTGCCCCCTTATTTATATCCCTGTTACAAGGCTTAACACCTAGTTTGAAAGGCCAGGAATGTAATCAGGAGTCTCAGTTTGAAGGCCCGGTATTGGTGTCACTGTCTTGGCCCTGGGGTCGCGGGGTGCACGAGGAGTCCCTCCTGAGCATTGGAGGGGACTTCATGGTTTGGATACCATGAGAGTGTGCTTGAGTGCTTGGAGGTGGCACACTGGTGTATCCTGCGATTCAAAGGTGTCCAGGCATTGACCCAAGCAGGCATCTCATGAGAAACACTGTTCTTGTTGCTGAGCTTGTTTTAAAGCACATAATGTAAACAGAACAGCCACAGCAGTGCTTAAGCCTGGTAGAGCACTTTGAAGGCCATACTTTAGCCCAATATAACACTGCTTATATATGTCATAACAGATGCCTAGCCTAGTGCTTTGTGTGACAGTCATAGCAGTGACAAGCCAAATCGAGCAATTTGAAGGCCGTACTTTAGCCTAAATATAACACTGCTTATGCATGTAAACACATATGCCTAAACCTAACCTAGGCATTTTGTATAGACATAACCATCGCCTATCCCTTAACCCATAACCTAACCACGCCCTTTAGTGCCTGAACTTAACCAATCACCTTATTGTGCAGTTAACTAACCCCATCCTATTATAAATACACACCTTAACCCCTCCAATTCACGTTTAATTAGATCTAGGCCCTAAACCGAACCAAGTTTACCCCTAAAGAAAATTGTCACCCTGGCCTAACCCTAAATTTAATTGGGACATTGAACATACAACATAGATCAATTAGAGTGGAGGAAATCAAATTGTAATAGCATGCCTTAATTTGAAGGCCCAATATTGCTGTCACTGTCTTGACCCTGGGGTCATGGGGTGTGTGAGAGGTCTCCCCTGAGCATTGATGGGGACTTCATGGTTTGGACACCATGAGGGTGTACCGGGGTGCTTGTGGGTGACATACTTACGCATCCTGTGATCCAGAGGTGTTCAAACATTGATCCAAGAAGGCATTACATGCTGAGGGCCAGTAAATGCCAGGATGTAGAATGTGGTTAAGTGTGATTTTGATTGTTCACCTGATGCAAGGGGGACTCAACCACATGGTGGATTTGTCCCATGGCACAGGCTCACAATCAAAACACACACAGGGATATGCATGGACTTGTATTGCGAGGGGCGGCATGGCAGGCGTCCGACCTTGCAGGGTGGCACCCCAAAACTGGAACAGACCACGAAAGGTCGAGGGAATGGAATTTTTGAACCATTTCTTTTTGTTTCATACTTACTTTTATTCAAAGTAATTTATTTTCTATTCAGAAAATTTTATGAGAGGTTAATAGTATGAGAAAGTGCGTCACTTAGGTGCCAGAGTAAAATACTTTCTCTGGGGTGGGAGCTTAACCACGCCCCTCCAGCCAGTGAAGCGGCTCGCTCTGCGATGAGCTCACTGTGCTGGAGACAACCGAACAGACCGCATCGCTGCAAAAGCTCTTTTTTCACTCAAGCCTCATTGAAGACCCACTAAGTCACATTTTTTGATCACAGTCAACTTGAAAACACCTGATGAGATCCTTGATGATCGAAACGCGTCGTGTTACAGATTAAGTTGACGATTTTCTATGACCTAAGTTCCTTATTGGACGCGTTCAAGAAAGACACGCGGACCAAAATCAAGAGCAAGCAGCAAAAAGGTCCTTATCAGGACCAGAAGAAATAGCCCTTCTAAGGGCTAAAAAAGCTCTTATCAGAGCTAAGAAGAAGCGGCAATTTAGCAGAGAAAGCTGGGTAGAGTAGCTGCAGTTGTGCGCCCACCTGTGACCCAGAGCTAGAACAAGCAGGGGCAGGGGAGACGCCATTTTGTGCTTCAAAATAGAAGCAACTAGCAGCCAGGTAGGCCCGTGTCGGCAAACAAATCTGCACAGCGTCCACATTAAGACGCCTGACTGTCTGAATAAATAGCAGTCATTAAACAGCATCAAACAAAAAGCCTGGGCAGTCATGTCTAAAAAGAGGGGCAGATCACTCACACGCCTGGGGTCTAGGGTAGTTACACATCCGCCCAGGGTGTCTCATAGAAGCCCCAACATACGCCCAGAGCAAAATCCACTGCAACAGAGGCCTCCCAACAGCCAGGCGTCCAACATAGAGCCTAGGCAACAGCAACCTAGCCCATACAGGGCTTTAGAGTTTAGGGATGAGTCCGTATCAGGACCAGAATCCGAACAGAACCTGACAGTGAGAGGTAGAGCACCAACGGCACCTAGGCTAGTGGCTGCATGTGATGGCACTGGTTGCTATTCAGATATATGCACCAAATGTAGGCCACCATACACGGGTGACATAGTTAAGGACGACCCCCAGTCACAAAATCCAGACTGGGGGGATGAGACATACTACCCATGGCAGCCCCCACAGCAAGATACTGTGGCCCTAGCCGACGATACTCAAAGACACCTTAGTGTGGAGGAGGGCCAATACACAGGCCCTTGGGACTGGCATACTACAGAGCCCTGTCGTCTCCCCACAGACCAGCACCAGGCGCCCGAGGGGCACGATGGGCCTGAGTGTGTAGGCAATAGTGGGAATTACATGGAGGAGGGGTCAGACCCTCAACATAGGGACAAAGCTAAGGTCATGCTAGCTATTATTAGGGCCTCTCACCATTTAGCATTTGTGACCCAGGACACTCCTCCACCAGGGATCAGCAAAATTACTGGAACACTCATTGCCGCAGTCCGACCATTTGGTCCCACCCCAGAGTTAGACCAAATCTTAGAGGGACATGCGAGACAATGGGAAATGGCTACTTTAAGGAGCCTGCGGAGCCACTATATGGCCAGGATGCAGGCTGAGATTAACACCATGCCACATATGACAGATTCAGAGTGGCATGGGCCTTTTGAAACAGCAACAAGATGGGCACACAAAGCCATGGCCTCACTGCAGTCACATACTGTAAAAACAGCTGAGGCCATGATAGAGGCCAAGGTTAAAGGTGAAACAGCGGCGGTGTCATCTGTGGGTTACGCTACGCCCCCACAACAAGCAGCAGTTATACATAAGCCTGCAGCAGTATTAATGCTTAATGTCAGGGATGCTACTCAGAGAGACATCCATACTGACCGTGACACACCCTCGTCCGAATGTGACAGCTCTGCAACACAGAGTCAGAGACTGGAAGTAGGGCCTGGGTCTGTGACCTCACTCGTACATAGTGCAGAGGTCAAACACACCTGCTCAGTCAGGTGGCGCACCGCCCCACCTAAGAACCAGAAACCCACTAGGCATGCCTCCACACCAAACAAATATAGGGATTGGGTTCTAACCACTAACACGCAGTGGTTGCTCCTAGGGGATTCGAACCTGAAAAACATACACAGGTACAGATGCCCCCAACTGCAGATTGACAGTTACCCTGGTGCCCATTTTGGCCATGTTCCTGCTCTTATGACCCATACAACTGTCTGTGCAGAGGTCACAAAGGTCATCCTGGCCGTGGGGATTAATTGCCATGCCTGGATAGACAGATCTACCCTGCACAGACAGATGATTCAAGCGGTCACAGCCTTACAAGAGCGCTTCCCCCTGGCAAGAATATGGGTCCCGTTGGTGAATTATTCACAGCATCTGCCCTATCAATCGGCTGAGATGCTTGAATACTTGAACCACATCATAGGAGAGAGACTGAGAACAATACCCCTGTTGCCATCCCAGCAGTTTATGACACAGGGGGACAATATTCACTGGACAGCAGACACAGCTCAGCGAATGTTAGAACATTGGTTGAGACACACTCAATAAGAAGGACATACATCCTCTTACTAAAAGGATATACATCCACTAAAAAGCCAATGTTCTCTCATTCTATCTCTACCTCTCAGGCACAACACACACAGTCACGGTGGTGACAGGTAAAGTGTGTTGGAGTCACTCACAGGCCTCTATGAGAAACAGACCAACACTAGGCACAAGTCTAATTGTTTCTCAGAGGGCACACTTATTTGGTATACACCACAGTTACAAGCCGCAGTATGCGTAGTCTTTCAAATGGTATTTAGGGGAGCCATTTCTCACTTCATCTCAGTAACAAGAGAGCCGTCCATGGGAGTTGCATAGGGAGCAGGGACCTGGTGATGGGACGCTCAGGGCAGTGTTATCGAGAGCGTGCCATAGACCGAGGCCTTTAGCCTCGGTCACAACTTTTCCCCCAAACCTAACCCGGCCAGATCCTGACATTGTGCCGAGTGGCCAGGCCCCTGTTTTCTATCACCCAGGACCCAATCTTGAATGCTTTATGATGAAGATGCAGTGGATACAATTATAACACCAACCTGGTGTACAAAAAGTTGTTAAACTACTTAAAAACAACAAAGACCCTCACTTAAAGGTCATAACAAGGCCTTTGATGCTGACTAACTGCATAGTACAGTCATGTCTGGCAAAGGTCATGGTATGACCTTGCTGTGGAGGCCAGAACCAGGTCTCCACAATTTGATGCTGATTTTTAAACTGCATAACATTGGACATGTCTGACATGCAGAAAAGCCCTGCCTGGCTCCCACTTACACACTTAAAAGCCATGTTAGGCCTTGTCTCAACCACTAGATGGAACTATAAACCTCTCCTACGATTTAAGTTGGTTTTGCCCCCTTATTTATATCCCTGTTACAAGGCTTAACACCTAGTTTGAAAGGCCAGGAATGTAATCAGGAGTCTCAGTTTGAAGGCCCGGTATTGGTGTCACTGTCTTGGCCCTGGGGTCGCGGGGTGCACGAGGAGTCCCTCCTGAGCATTGGAGGGGACTTCATGGTTTGGATACCATGAGAGTGTGCTTGAGTGCTTGGAGGTGGCACACTGGTGTATCCTGCGATTCAAAGGTGTCCAGGCATTGACCCAAGCAGGCATCTCATGAGAAACACTGTTCTTGTTGCTGAGCTTGTTTTAAAGCACATAATGTAAACAGAACAGCCACAGCAGTGCTTAAGCCTGGTAGAGCACTTTGAAGGCCATACTTTAGCCCAATATAACACTGCTTATATATGTCATAACAGATGCCTAGCCTAGTGCTTTGTGTGACAGTCATAGCAGTGACAAGCCAAATCGAGCAATTTGAAGGCCGTACTTTAGCCTAAATATAACACTGCTTATGCATGTAAACACATATGCCTAAACCTAACCTAGGCATTTTGTATAGACATAACCATCGCCTATCCCTTAACCCATAACCTAACCACGCCCTTTAGTGCCTGAACTTAACCAATCACCTTATTGTGCAGTTAACTAACCCCATCCTATTATAAATACACACCTTAACCCCTCCAATTCACGTTTAATTAGATCTAGGCCCTAAACCGAACCAAGTTTACCCCTAAAGAAAATTGTCACCCTGGCCTAACCCTAAATTTAATTGGGACATTGAACATACAACATAGATCAATTAGAGTGGAGGAAATCAAATTGTAATAGCATGCCTTAATTTGAAGGCCCAATATTGCTGTCACTGTCTTGACCCTGGGGTCATGGGGTGTGTGAGAGGTCTCCCCTGAGCATTGATGGGGACTTCATGGTTTGGACACCATGAGGGTGTACCGGGGTGCTTGTGGGTGACATACTTACGCATCCTGTGATCCAGAGGTGTTCAAACATTGATCCAAGAAGGCATTACATGCTGAGGGCCAGTAAATGCCAGGATGTAGAATGTGGTTAAGTGTGATTTTGATTGTTCACCTGATGCAAGGGGGACTCAACCACATGGTGGATTTGTCCCATGGCACAGGCTCACAATCAAAACACACACAGGGATATGCATGGACTTGTATTGCGAGGGGCGGCATGGCAGGCGTCCGACCTTGCAGGGTGGCACCCCAAAACTGGAACAGACCACGAAAGGTCGAGGGAATGGAATTTTTGAACCATTTCTTTTTGTTTCATACTTACTTTTATTCAAAGTAATTTATTTTCTATTCAGAAAATTTTATGAGAGGTTAATAGTATGAGAAAGTGCGTCACTTAGGTGCCAGAGTAAAATACTTTCTCTGGGGTGGGAGCTTAACCACGCCCCTCCAGCCAGTGAAGCGGCTCGCTCTGCGATGAGCTCACTGTGCTGGAGACAACCGAACAGACCGCATCGCTGCAAAAGCTCTTTTTTCACTCAAGCCTCATTGAAGACCCACTAAGTCACATTTTTTGATCACAGTCAACTTGAAAACACCTGATGAGATCCTTGATGATCGAAACGCGTCGTGTTACAGATTAAGTTGACGATTTTCTATGACCTAAGTTCCTTATTGGACGCGTTCAAGAAAGACACGCGGACCAAAATCAAGAGCAAGCAGCAAAAAGGTCCTTATCAGGACCAGAAGAAATAGCCCTTCTAAGGGCTAAAAAAGCTCTTATCAGAGCTAAGAAGAAGCGGCAATTTAGCAGAGAAAGCTGGGTAGAGTAGCTGCAGTTGTGCGCCCACCTGTGACCCAGAGCTAGAACAAGCAGGGGCAGGGGAGACGCCATTTTGTGCTTCAAAATAGAAGCAACTAGCAGCCAGGTAGGCCCGTGTCGGCAAACAAATCTGCACAGCGTCCACATTAAGACGCCTGACTGTCTGAATAAATAGCAGTCATTAAACAGCATCAAACAAAAAGCCTGGGCAGTCATGTCTAAAAAGAGGGGCAGATCACTCACACGCCTGGGGTCTAGGGTAGTTACACATCCGCCCAGGGTGTCTCATAGAAGCCCCAACATACGCCCAGAGCAAAATCCACTGCAACAGAGGCCTCCCAACAGCCAGGCGTCCAACATAGAGCCTAGGCAACAGCAACCTAGCCCATACAGGGCTTTAGAGTTTAGGGATGAGTCCGTATCAGGACCAGAATCCGAACAGAACCTGACAGTGAGAGGTAGAGCACCAACGGCACCTAGGCTAGTGGCTGCATGTGATGGCACTGGTTGCTATTCAGATATATGCACCAAATGTAGGCCACCATACACGGGTGACATAGTTAAGGACGACCCCCAGTCACAAAATCCAGACTGGGGGGATGAGACATACTACCCATGGCAGCCCCCACAGCAAGATACTGTGGCCCTAGCCGACGATACTCAAAGACACCTTAGTGTGGAGGAGGGCCAATACACAGGCCCTTGGGACTGGCATACTACAGAGCCCTGTCGTCTCCCCACAGACCAGCACCAGGCGCCCGAGGGGCACGATGGGCCTGAGTGTGTAGGCAATAGTGGGAATTACATGGAGGAGGGGTCAGACCCTCAACATAGGGACAAAGCTAAGGTCATGCTAGCTATTATTAGGGCCTCTCACCATTTAGCATTTGTGACCCAGGACACTCCTCCACCAGGGATCAGCAAAATTACTGGAACACTCATTGCCGCAGTCCGACCATTTGGTCCCACCCCAGAGTTAGACCAAATCTTAGAGGGACATGCGAGACAATGGGAAATGGCTACTTTAAGGAGCCTGCGGAGCCACTATATGGCCAGGATGCAGGCTGAGATTAACACCATGCCACATATGACAGATTCAGAGTGGCATGGGCCTTTTGAAACAGCAACAAGATGGGCACACAAAGCCATGGCCTCACTGCAGTCACATACTGTAAAAACAGCTGAGGCCATGATAGAGGCCAAGGTTAAAGGTGAAACAGCGGCGGTGTCATCTGTGGGTTACGCTACGCCCCCACAACAAGCAGCAGTTATACATAAGCCTGCAGCAGTATTAATGCTTAATGTCAGGGATGCTACTCAGAGAGACATCCATACTGACCGTGACACACCCTCGTCCGAATGTGACAGCTCTGCAACACAGAGTCAGAGACTGGAAGTAGGGCCTGGGTCTGTGACCTCACTCGTACATAGTGCAGAGGTCAAACACACCTGCTCAGTCAGGTGGCGCACCGCCCCACCTAAGAACCAGAAACCCACTAGGCATGCCTCCACACCAAACAAATATAGGGATTGGGTTCTAACCACTAACACGCAGTGGTTGCTCCTAGGGGATTCGAACCTGAAAAACATACACAGGTACAGATGCCCCCAACTGCAGATTGACAGTTACCCTGGTGCCCATTTTGGCCATGTTCCTGCTCTTATGACCCATACAACTGTCTGTGCAGAGGTCACAAAGGTCATCCTGGCCGTGGGGATTAATTGCCATGCCTGGATAGACAGATCTACCCTGCACAGACAGATGATTCAAGCGGTCACAGCCTTACAAGAGCGCTTCCCCCTGGCAAGAATATGGGTCCCGTTGGTGAATTATTCACAGCATCTGCCCTATCAATCGGCTGAGATGCTTGAATACTTGAACCACATCATAGGAGAGAGACTGAGAACAATACCCCTGTTGCCATCCCAGCAGTTTATGACACAGGGGGACAATATTCACTGGACAGCAGACACAGCTCAGCGAATGTTAGAACATTGGTTGAGACACACTCAATAAGAAGGACATACATCCTCTTACTAAAAGGATATACATCCACTAAAAAGCCAATGTTCTCTCATTCTATCTCTACCTCTCAGGCACAACACACACAGTCACGGTGGTGACAGGTAAAGTGTGTTGGAGTCACTCACAGGCCTCTATGAGAAACAGACCAACACTAGGCACAAGTCTAATTGTTTCTCAGAGGGCACACTTATTTGGTATACACCACAGTTACAAGCCGCAGTATGCGTAGTCTTTCAAATGGTATTTAGGGGAGCCATTTCTCACTTCATCTCAGTAACAAGAGAGCCGTCCATGGGAGTTGCATAGGGAGCAGGGACCTGGTGATGGGACGCTCAGGGCAGTGTTATCGAGAGCGTGCCATAGACCGAGGCCTTTAGCCTCGGTCACAACTTTTCCCCCAAACCTAACCCGGCCAGATCCTGACATTGTGCCGAGTGGCCAGGCCCCTGTTTTCTATCACCCAGGACCCAATCTTGAATGCTTTATGATGAAGATGCAGTGGATACAATTATAACACCAACCTGGTGTACAAAAAGTTGTTAAACTACTTAAAAACAACAAAGACCCTCACTTAAAGGTCATAACAAGGCCTTTGATGCTGACTAACTGCATAGTACAGTCATGTCTGGCAAAGGTCATGGTATGACCTTGCTGTGGAGGCCAGAACCAGGTCTCCACAATTTGATGCTGATTTTTAAACTGCATAACATTGGACATGTCTGACATGCAGAAAAGCCCTGCCTGGCTCCCACTTACACACTTAAAAGCCATGTTAGGCCTTGTCTCAACCACTAGATGGAACTATAAACCTCTCCTACGATTTAAGTTGGTTTTGCCCCCTTATTTATATCCCTGTTACAAGGCTTAACACCTAGTTTGAAAGGCCAGGAATGTAATCAGGAGTCTCAGTTTGAAGGCCCGGTATTGGTGTCACTGTCTTGGCCCTGGGGTCGCGGGGTGCACGAGGAGTCCCTCCTGAGCATTGGAGGGGACTTCATGGTTTGGATACCATGAGAGTGTGCTTGAGTGCTTGGAGGTGGCACACTGGTGTATCCTGCGATTCAAAGGTGTCCAGGCATTGACCCAAGCAGGCATCTCATGAGAAACACTGTTCTTGTTGCTGAGCTTGTTTTAAAGCACATAATGTAAACAGAACAGCCACAGCAGTGCTTAAGCCTGGTAGAGCACTTTGAAGGCCATACTTTAGCCCAATATAACACTGCTTATATATGTCATAACAGATGCCTAGCCTAGTGCTTTGTGTGACAGTCATAGCAGTGACAAGCCAAATCGAGCAATTTGAAGGCCGTACTTTAGCCTAAATATAACACTGCTTATGCATGTAAACACATATGCCTAAACCTAACCTAGGCATTTTGTATAGACATAACCATCGCCTATCCCTTAACCCATAACCTAACCACGCCCTTTAGTGCCTGAACTTAACCAATCACCTTATTGTGCAGTTAACTAACCCCATCCTATTATAAATACACACCTTAACCCCTCCAATTCACGTTTAATTAGATCTAGGCCCTAAACCGAACCAAGTTTACCCCTAAAGAAAATTGTCACCCTGGCCTAACCCTAAATTTAATTGGGACATTGAACATACAACATAGATCAATTAGAGTGGAGGAAATCAAATTGTAATAGCATGCCTTAATTTGAAGGCCCAATATTGCTGTCACTGTCTTGACCCTGGGGTCATGGGGTGTGTGAGAGGTCTCCCCTGAGCATTGATGGGGACTTCATGGTTTGGACACCATGAGGGTGTACCGGGGTGCTTGTGGGTGACATACTTACGCATCCTGTGATCCAGAGGTGTTCAAACATTGATCCAAGAAGGCATTACATGCTGAGGGCCAGTAAATGCCAGGATGTAGAATGTGGTTAAGTGTGATTTTGATTGTTCACCTGATGCAAGGGGGACTCAACCACATGGTGGATTTGTCCCATGGCACAGGCTCACAATCAAAACACACACAGGGATATGCATGGACTTGTATTGCGAGGGGCGGCATGGCAGGCGTCCGACCTTGCAGGGTGGCACCCCAAAACTGGAACAGACCACGAAAGGTCGAGGGAATGGAATTTTTGAACCATTTCTTTTTGTTTCATACTTACTTTTATTCAAAGTAATTTATTTTCTATTCAGAAAATTTTATGAGAGGTTAATAGTATGAGAAAGTGCGTCACTTAGGTGCCAGAGTAAAATACTTTCTCTGGGGTGGGAGCTTAACCACGCCCCTCCAGCCAGTGAAGCGGCTCGCTCTGCGATGAGCTCACTGTGCTGGAGACAACCGAACAGACCGCATCGCTGCAAAAGCTCTTTTTTCACTCAAGCCTCATTGAAGACCCACTAAGTCACATTTTTTGATCACAGTCAACTTGAAAACACCTGATGAGATCCTTGATGATCGAAACGCGTCGTGTTACAGATTAAGTTGACGATTTTCTATGACCTAAGTTCCTTATTGGACGCGTTCAAGAAAGACACGCGGACCAAAATCAAGAGCAAGCAGCAAAAAGGTCCTTATCAGGACCAGAAGAAATAGCCCTTCTAAGGGCTAAAAAAGCTCTTATCAGAGCTAAGAAGAAGCGGCAATTTAGCAGAGAAAGCTGGGTAGAGTAGCTGCAGTTGTGCGCCCACCTGTGACCCAGAGCTAGAACAAGCAGGGGCAGGGGAGACGCCATTTTGTGCTTCAAAATAGAAGCAACTAGCAGCCAGGTAGGCCCGTGTCGGCAAACAAATCTGCACAGCGTCCACATTAAGACGCCTGACTGTCTGAATAAATAGCAGTCATTAAACAGCATCAAACAAAAAGCCTGGGCAGTCATGTCTAAAAAGAGGGGCAGATCACTCACACGCCTGGGGTCTAGGGTAGTTACACATCCGCCCAGGGTGTCTCATAGAAGCCCCAACATACGCCCAGAGCAAAATCCACTGCAACAGAGGCCTCCCAACAGCCAGGCGTCCAACATAGAGCCTAGGCAACAGCAACCTAGCCCATACAGGGCTTTAGAGTTTAGGGATGAGTCCGTATCAGGACCAGAATCCGAACAGAACCTGACAGTGAGAGGTAGAGCACCAACGGCACCTAGGCTAGTGGCTGCATGTGATGGCACTGGTTGCTATTCAGATATATGCACCAAATGTAGGCCACCATACACGGGTGACATAGTTAAGGACGACCCCCAGTCACAAAATCCAGACTGGGGGGATGAGACATACTACCCATGGCAGCCCCCACAGCAAGATACTGTGGCCCTAGCCGACGATACTCAAAGACACCTTAGTGTGGAGGAGGGCCAATACACAGGCCCTTGGGACTGGCATACTACAGAGCCCTGTCGTCTCCCCACAGACCAGCACCAGGCGCCCGAGGGGCACGATGGGCCTGAGTGTGTAGGCAATAGTGGGAATTACATGGAGGAGGGGTCAGACCCTCAACATAGGGACAAAGCTAAGGTCATGCTAGCTATTATTAGGGCCTCTCACCATTTAGCATTTGTGACCCAGGACACTCCTCCACCAGGGATCAGCAAAATTACTGGAACACTCATTGCCGCAGTCCGACCATTTGGTCCCACCCCAGAGTTAGACCAAATCTTAGAGGGACATGCGAGACAATGGGAAATGGCTACTTTAAGGAGCCTGCGGAGCCACTATATGGCCAGGATGCAGGCTGAGATTAACACCATGCCACATATGACAGATTCAGAGTGGCATGGGCCTTTTGAAACAGCAACAAGATGGGCACACAAAGCCATGGCCTCACTGCAGTCACATACTGTAAAAACAGCTGAGGCCATGATAGAGGCCAAGGTTAAAGGTGAAACAGCGGCGGTGTCATCTGTGGGTTACGCTACGCCCCCACAACAAGCAGCAGTTATACATAAGCCTGCAGCAGTATTAATGCTTAATGTCAGGGATGCTACTCAGAGAGACATCCATACTGACCGTGACACACCCTCGTCCGAATGTGACAGCTCTGCAACACAGAGTCAGAGACTGGAAGTAGGGCCTGGGTCTGTGACCTCACTCGTACATAGTGCAGAGGTCAAACACACCTGCTCAGTCAGGTGGCGCACCGCCCCACCTAAGAACCAGAAACCCACTAGGCATGCCTCCACACCAAACAAATATAGGGATTGGGTTCTAACCACTAACACGCAGTGGTTGCTCCTAGGGGATTCGAACCTGAAAAACATACACAGGTACAGATGCCCCCAACTGCAGATTGACAGTTACCCTGGTGCCCATTTTGGCCATGTTCCTGCTCTTATGACCCATACAACTGTCTGTGCAGAGGTCACAAAGGTCATCCTGGCCGTGGGGATTAATTGCCATGCCTGGATAGACAGATCTACCCTGCACAGACAGATGATTCAAGCGGTCACAGCCTTACAAGAGCGCTTCCCCCTGGCAAGAATATGGGTCCCGTTGGTGAATTATTCACAGCATCTGCCCTATCAATCGGCTGAGATGCTTGAATACTTGAACCACATCATAGGAGAGAGACTGAGAACAATACCCCTGTTGCCATCCCAGCAGTTTATGACACAGGGGGACAATATTCACTGGACAGCAGACACAGCTCAGCGAATGTTAGAACATTGGTTGAGACACACTCAATAAGAAGGACATACATCCTCTTACTAAAAGGATATACATCCACTAAAAAGCCAATGTTCTCTCATTCTATCTCTACCTCTCAGGCACAACACACACAGTCACGGTGGTGACAGGTAAAGTGTGTTGGAGTCACTCACAGGCCTCTATGAGAAACAGACCAACACTAGGCACAAGTCTAATTGTTTCTCAGAGGGCACACTTATTTGGTATACACCACAGTTACAAGCCGCAGTATGCGTAGTCTTTCAAATGGTATTTAGGGGAGCCATTTCTCACTTCATCTCAGTAACAAGAGAGCCGTCCATGGGAGTTGCATAGGGAGCAGGGACCTGGTGATGGGACGCTCAGGGCAGTGTTATCGAGAGCGTGCCATAGACCGAGGCCTTTAGCCTCGGTCACAACTTTTCCCCCAAACCTAACCCGGCCAGATCCTGACATTGTGCCGAGTGGCCAGGCCCCTGTTTTCTATCACCCAGGACCCAATCTTGAATGCTTTATGATGAAGATGCAGTGGATACAATTATTACACCAACCTGGTGTACAAAAAGTTGTTAAACTACTTAAAAACAACAAAGACCCTCACTTAAAGGTCATAACAAGGCCTTTGATGCTGACTAACTGCATAGTACAGTCATGTCTGGCAAAGGTCATGGTATGACCTTGCTGTGGAGGCCAGAACCAGGTCTCCACAATTTGATGCTGATTTTTAAACTGCATAACATTGGACATGTCTGACATGCAGAAAAGCCCTGCCTGGCTCCCACTTACACACTTAAAAGCCATGTTAGGCCTTGTCTCAACCACTAGATGGAACTATAAACCTCTCCTACGATTTAAGTTGGTTTTGCCCCCTTATTTATATCCCTGTTACAAGGCTTAACACCTAGTTTGAAAGGCCAGGAATGTAATCAGGAGTCTCAGTTTGAAGGCCCGGTATTGGTGTCACTGTCTTGGCCCTGGGGTCGCGGGGTGCACGAGGAGTCCCTCCTGAGCATTGGAGGGGACTTCATGGTTTGGATACCATGAGAGTGTGCTTGAGTGCTTGGAGGTGGCACACTGGTGTATCCTGCGATTCAAAGGTGTCCAGGCATTGACCCAAGCAGGCATCTCATGAGAAACACTGTTCTTGTTGCTGAGCTTGTTTTAAAGCACATAATGTAAACAGAACAGCCACAGCAGTGCTTAAGCCTGGTAGAGCACTTTGAAGGCCATACTTTAGCCCAATATAACACTGCTTATATATGTCATAACAGATGCCTAGCCTAGTGCTTTGTGTGACAGTCATAGCAGTGACAAGCCAAATCGAGCAATTTGAAGGCCGTACTTTAGCCTAAATATAACACTGCTTATGCATGTAAACACATATGCCTAAACCTAACCTAGGCATTTTGTATAGACATAACCATCGCCTATCCCTTAACCCATAACCTAACCACGCCCTTTAGTGCCTGAACTTAACCAATCACCTTATTGTGCAGTTAACTAACCCCATCCTATTATAAATACACACCTTAACCCCTCCAATTCACGTTTAATTAGATCTAGGCCCTAAACCGAACCAAGTTTACCCCTAAAGAAAATTGTCACCCTGGCCTAACCCTAAATTTAATTGGGACATTGAACATACAACATAGATCAATTAGAGTGGAGGAAATCAAATTGTAATAGCATGCCTTAATTTGAAGGCCCAATATTGCTGTCACTGTCTTGACCCTGGGGTCATGGGGTGTGTGAGAGGTCTCCCCTGAGCATTGATGGGGACTTCATGGTTTGGACACCATGAGGGTGTACCGGGGTGCTTGTGGGTGACATACTTACGCATCCTGTGATCCAGAGGTGTTCAAACATTGATCCAAGAAGGCATTACATGCTGAGGGCCAGTAAATGCCAGGATGTAGAATGTGGTTAAGTGTGATTTTGATTGTTCACCTGATGCAAGGGGGACTCAACCACATGGTGGATTTGTCCCATGGCACAGGCTCACAATCAAAACACACACAGGGATATGCATGGACTTGTATTGCGAGGGGCGGCATGGCAGGCGTCCGACCTTGCAGGGTGGCACCCCAAAACTGGAACAGACCACGAAAGGTCGAGGGAATGGAATTTTTGAACCATTTCTTTTTGTTTCATACTTACTTTTATTCAAAGTAATTTATTTTCTATTCAGAAAATTTTATGAGAGGTTAATAGTATGAGAAAGTGCGTCACTTAGGTGCCAGAGTAAAATACTTTCTCTGGGGTGGGAGCTTAACCACGCCCCTCCAGCCAGTGAAGCGGCTCGCTCTGCGATGAGCTCACTGTGCTGGAGACAACCGAACAGACCGCATCGCTGCAAAAGCTCTTTTTTCACTCAAGCCTCATTGAAGACCCACTAAGTCACATTTTTTGATCACAGTCAACTTGAAAACACCTGATGAGATCCTTGATGATCGAAACGCGTCGTGTTACAGATTAAGTTGACGATTTTCTATGACCTAAGTTCCTTATTGGACGCGTTCAAGAAAGACACGCGGACCAAAATCAAGAGCAAGCAGCAAAAAGGTCCTTATCAGGACCAGAAGAAATAGCCCTTCTAAGGGCTAAAAAAGCTCTTATCAGAGCTAAGAAGAAGCGGCAATTTAGCAGAGAAAGCTGGGTAGAGTAGCTGCAGTTGTGCGCCCACCTGTGACCCAGAGCTAGAACAAGCAGGGGCAGGGGAGACGCCATTTTGTGCTTCAAAATAGAAGCAACTAGCAGCCAGGTAGGCCCGTGTCGGCAAACAAATCTGCACAGCGTCCACATTAAGACGCCTGACTGTCTGAATAAATAGCAGTCATTAAACAGCATCAAACAAAAAGCCTGGGCAGTCATGTCTAAAAAGAGGGGCAGATCACTCACACGCCTGGGGTCTAGGGTAGTTACACATCCGCCCAGGGTGTCTCATAGAAGCCCCAACATACGCCCAGAGCAAAATCCACTGCAACAGAGGCCTCCCAACAGCCAGGCGTCCAACATAGAGCCTAGGCAACAGCAACCTAGCCCATACAGGGCTTTAGAGTTTAGGGATGAGTCCGTATCAGGACCAGAATCCGAACAGAACCTGACAGTGAGAGGTAGAGCACCAACGGCACCTAGGCTAGTGGCTGCATGTGATGGCACTGGTTGCTATTCAGATATATGCACCAAATGTAGGCCACCATACACGGGTGACATAGTTAAGGACGACCCCCAGTCACAAAATCCAGACTGGGGGGATGAGACATACTACCCATGGCAGCCCCCACAGCAAGATACTGTGGCCCTAGCCGACGATACTCAAAGACACCTTAGTGTGGAGGAGGGCCAATACACAGGCCCTTGGGACTGGCATACTACAGAGCCCTGTCGTCTCCCCACAGACCAGCACCAGGCGCCCGAGGGGCACGATGGGCCTGAGTGTGTAGGCAATAGTGGGAATTACATGGAGGAGGGGTCAGACCCTCAACATAGGGACAAAGCTAAGGTCATGCTAGCTATTATTAGGGCCTCTCACCATTTAGCATTTGTGACCCAGGACACTCCTCCACCAGGGATCAGCAAAATTACTGGAACACTCATTGCCGCAGTCCGACCATTTGGTCCCACCCCAGAGTTAGACCAAATCTTAGAGGGACATGCGAGACAATGGGAAATGGCTACTTTAAGGAGCCTGCGGAGCCACTATATGGCCAGGATGCAGGCTGAGATTAACACCATGCCACATATGACAGATTCAGAGTGGCATGGGCCTTTTGAAACAGCAACAAGATGGGCACACAAAGCCATGGCCTCACTGCAGTCACATACTGTAAAAACAGCTGAGGCCATGATAGAGGCCAAGGTTAAAGGTGAAACAGCGGCGGTGTCATCTGTGGGTTACGCTACGCCCCCACAACAAGCAGCAGTTATACATAAGCCTGCAGCAGTATTAATGCTTAATGTCAGGGATGCTACTCAGAGAGACATCCATACTGACCGTGACACACCCTCGTCCGAATGTGACAGCTCTGCAACACAGAGTCAGAGACTGGAAGTAGGGCCTGGGTCTGTGACCTCACTCGTACATAGTGCAGAGGTCAAACACACCTGCTCAGTCAGGTGGCGCACCGCCCCACCTAAGAACCAGAAACCCACTAGGCATGCCTCCACACCAAACAAATATAGGGATTGGGTTCTAACCACTAACACGCAGTGGTTGCTCCTAGGGGATTCGAACCTGAAAAACATACACAGGTACAGATGCCCCCAACTGCAGATTGACAGTTACCCTGGTGCCCATTTTGGCCATGTTCCTGCTCTTATGACCCATACAACTGTCTGTGCAGAGGTCACAAAGGTCATCCTGGCCGTGGGGATTAATTGCCATGCCTGGATAGACAGATCTACCCTGCACAGACAGATGATTCAAGCGGTCACAGCCTTACAAGAGCGCTTCCCCCTGGCAAGAATATGGGTCCCGTTGGTGAATTATTCACAGCATCTGCCCTATCAATCGGCTGAGATGCTTGAATACTTGAACCACATCATAGGAGAGAGACTGAGAACAATACCCCTGTTGCCATCCCAGCAGTTTATGACACAGGGGGACAATATTCACTGGACAGCAGACACAGCTCAGCGAATGTTAGAACATTGGTTGAGACACACTCAATAAGAAGGACATACATCCTCTTACTAAAAGGATATACATCCACTAAAAAGCCAATGTTCTCTCATTCTATCTCTACCTCTCAGGCACAACACACACAGTCACGGTGGTGACAGGTAAAGTGTGTTGGAGTCACTCACAGGCCTCTATGAGAAACAGACCAACACTAGGCACAAGTCTAATTGTTTCTCAGAGGGCACACTTATTTGGTATACACCACAGTTACAAGCCGCAGTATGCGTAGTCTTTCAAATGGTATTTAGGGGAGCCATTTCTCACTTCATCTCAGTAACAAGAGAGCCGTCCATGGGAGTTGCATAGGGAGCAGGGACCTGGTGATGGGACGCTCAGGGCAGTGTTATCGAGAGCGTGCCATAGACCGAGGCCTTTAGCCTCGGTCACAACTTTTCCCCCAAACCTAACCCGGCCAGATCCTGACATTGTGCCGAGCGGCCAGGCCCCTGTTTTCTATCACCCAGGACCCAATCTTGAATGCTTTATGATGAAGATGCAGTGGATACAATTATAACACCAACCTGGTGTACAAAAAGTTGTTAAACTACTTAAAAACAACAAAGACCCTCACTTAAAGGTCATAACAAGGCCTTTGATGCTGACTAACTGCATAGTACAGTCATGTCTGGCAAAGGTCATGGTATGACCTTGCTGTGGAGGCCAGAACCAGGTCTCCACAATTTGATGCTGATTTTTAAACTGCATAACATTGGACATGTCTGACATGCAGAAAAGCCCTGCCTGGCTCCCACTTACACACTTAAAAGCCATGTTAGGCCTTGTCTCAACCACTAGATGGAACTATAAACCTCTCCTACGATTTAAGTTGGTTTTGCCCCCTTATTTAATATCCCTGTTACAAGGCTTAACACCTAGTTTGAAAGGCCAGGAATGTAATCAGGAGTCTCAGTTTGAAGGCCCGGTATTGGTGTCGCTGTCTTGACCCTGGGGTCGCGGGGTGCGCGAGGAGTCCCTCCTGAGCATTGGAGGGGACTTCATGGTTTGGATACCATGAGAGTGTGCTTGGGTGCTTGGAGGTGGCACGCTGGTGTGTCCTGTGATTCGGAGGTGTCCAGGCATTGACCCAAGCAGGCATCTCATGAGAAACACTGTTCTTGTTGCTGAGCTTGTTTTAAAGCACATAATGTAAACAGAACAGCCACAGCAGTGCTTAAGCCTGGTAGAGTACTTTGAAGGCCATACTTTAGCCCAATATAACACTGCTTATATATGTCATAACAGATGCCTAGCCTAGTGCTTTGTGTGACAGTCATAGCAGTGACAAGCCAAATCGAGCAATTTGAAGGCCGTACTTTAGCCTAAATATAACACTGCTTATGCATGTAAACACATATGCCTAAACCTAACCTAGGCATTTTGTATAGACATAACCATCGCCTATCCCTTAACCCATAACCTAACCACGCCCTTTAGTGCCTGAACTTAACCAATCACCTTATTGTGCAGTTAACTAACCCCATCCTATTATAAATACACACCTTAACCCCTCCAATTCACGTTTAATTAGATCTAGGCCCTAAACCGAACCAAGTTTACCCCTAAAGAAAATTGTCACCCTGGCCTAACCCTAAATTTAATTGGGACATTGAACATACAACATAGATCAATTAGAGTGGAGGAAATCAAATTGTAATAGCATGCCTTAATTTGAAGGCCCAATATTGCTGTCACTGTCTTGACCCTGGGGTCATGGGGTGTGTGAGAGGTCTCCCCTGAGCATTGATGGGGACTTCATGGTTTGGACACCATGAGGGTGTACCGGGGTGCTTGTGGGTGACATACTTACGCATCCTGTGATCCAGAGGTGTTCAAACATTGATCCAAGAAGGCATTACATGCTGAGGGCCAGTAAATGCCAGGATGTAGAATGTGGTTAAGTGTGATTTTGATTGTTCACCTGATGCAAGGGGGACTCAACCACATGGTGGATTTGTCCCATGGCACAGGCTCACAATCAAAACACACACAGGGATATGCATGGACTTGTATTGCGAGGGGCGGCATGGCAGGCGTCCGACCTTGCAGGGTGGCACCCCAAAACTGGAACAGACCACGAAAGGTCGAGGGAATGGAATTTTTGAACCATTTCTTTTTGTTTCATACTTACTTTTATTCAAAGTAATTTATTTTCTATTCAGAAAATTTTATGAGAGGTTAATAGTATGAGAAAGTGCGTCACTTAGGTGCCAGAGTAAAATACTTTCTCTGGGGTGGGAGCTTAACCACGCCCCTCCAGCCAGTGAAGCGGCTCGCTCTGCGATGAGCTCACTGTGCTGGAGACAACCGAACAGACCGCATCGCTGCAAAAGCTCTTTTTTCACTCAAGCCTCATTGAAGACCCACTAAGTCACATTTTTTGATCACAGTCAACTTGAAAACACCTGATGAGATCCTTGATGATCGAAACGCGTCGTGTTACAGATTAAGTTGACGATTTTCTATGACCTAAGTTCCTTATTGGACGCGTTCAAGAAAGACACGCGGACCAAAATCAAGAGCAAGCAGCAAAAAGGTCCTTATCAGGACCAGAAGAAATAGCCCTTCTAAGGGCTAAAAAAGCTCTTATCAGAGCTAAGAAGAAGCGGCAATTTAGCAGAGAAAGCTGGGTAGAGTAGCTGCAGTTGTGCGCCCACCTGTGACCCAGAGCTAGAACAAGCAGGGGCAGGGGAGACGCCATTTTGTGCTTCAAAATAGAAGCAACTAGCAGCCAGGTAGGCCCGTGTCGGCAAACAAATCTGCACAGCGTCCACATTAAGACGCCTGACTGTCTGAATAAATAGCAGTCATTAAACAGCATCAAACAAAAAGCCTGGGCAGTCATGTCTAAAAAGAGGGGCAGATCACTCACACGCCTGGGGTCTAGGGTAGTTACACATCCGCCCAGGGTGTCTCATAGAAGCCCCAACATACGCCCAGAGCAAAATCCACTGCAACAGAGGCCTCCCAACAGCCAGGCGTCCAACATAGAGCCTAGGCAACAGCAACCTAGCCCATACAGGGCTTTAGAGTTTAGGGATGAGTCCGTATCAGGACCAGAATCCGAACAGAACCTGACAGTGAGAGGTAGAGCACCAACGGCACCTAGGCTAGTGGCTGCATGTGATGGCACTGGTTGCTATTCAGATATATGCACCAAATGTAGGCCACCATACACGGGTGACATAGTTAAGGACGACCCCCAGTCACAAAATCCAGACTGGGGGGATGAGACATACTACCCATGGCAGCCCCCACAGCAAGATACTGTGGCCCTAGCCGACGATACTCAAAGACACCTTAGTGTGGAGGAGGGCCAATACACAGGCCCTTGGGACTGGCATACTACAGAGCCCTGTCGTCTCCCCACAGACCAGCACCAGGCGCCCGAGGGGCACGATGGGCCTGAGTGTGTAGGCAATAGTGGGAATTACATGGAGGAGGGGTCAGACCCTCAACATAGGGACAAAGCTAAGGTCATGCTAGCTATTATTAGGGCCTCTCACCATTTAGCATTTGTGACCCAGGACACTCCTCCACCAGGGATCAGCAAAATTACTGGAACACTCATTGCCGCAGTCCGACCATTTGGTCCCACCCCAGAGTTAGACCAAATCTTAGAGGGACATGCGAGACAATGGGAAATGGCTACTTTAAGGAGCCTGCGGAGCCACTATATGGCCAGGATGCAGGCTGAGATTAACACCATGCCACATATGACAGATTCAGAGTGGCATGGGCCTTTTGAAACAGCAACAAGATGGGCACACAAAGCCATGGCCTCACTGCAGTCACATACTGTAAAAACAGCTGAGGCCATGATAGAGGCCAAGGTTAAAGGTGAAACAGCGGCGGTGTCATCTGTGGGTTACGCTACGCCCCCACAACAAGCAGCAGTTATACATAAGCCTGCAGCAGTATTAATGCTTAATGTCAGGGATGCTACTCAGAGAGACATCCATACTGACCGTGACACACCCTCGTCCGAATGTGACAGCTCTGCAACACAGAGTCAGAGACTGGAAGTAGGGCCTGGGTCTGTGACCTCACTCGTACATAGTGCAGAGGTCAAACACACCTGCTCAGTCAGGTGGCGCACCGCCCCACCTAAGAACCAGAAACCCACTAGGCATGCCTCCACACCAAACAAATATAGGGATTGGGTTCTAACCACTAACACGCAGTGGTTGCTCCTAGGGGATTCGAACCTGAAAAACATACACAGGTACAGATGCCCCCAACTGCAGATTGACAGTTACCCTGGTGCCCATTTTGGCCATGTTCCTGCTCTTATGACCCATACAACTGTCTGTGCAGAGGTCACAAAGGTCATCCTGGCCGTGGGGATTAATTGCCATGCCTGGATAGACAGATCTACCCTGCACAGACAGATGATTCAAGCGGTCACAGCCTTACAAGAGCGCTTCCCCCTGGCAAGAATATGGGTCCCGTTGGTGAATTATTCACAGCATCTGCCCTATCAATCGGCTGAGATGCTTGAATACTTGAACCACATCATAGGAGAGAGACTGAGAACAATACCCCTGTTGCCATCCCAGCAGTTTATGACACAGGGGGACAATATTCACTGGACAGCAGACACAGCTCAGCGAATGTTAGAACATTGGTTGAGACACACTCAATAAGAAGGACATACATCCTCTTACTAAAAGGATATACATCCACTAAAAAGCCAATGTTCTCTCATTCTATCTCTACCTCTCAGGCACAACACACACAGTCACGGTGGTGACAGGTAAAGTGTGTTGGAGTCACTCACAGGCCTCTATGAGAAACAGACCAACACTAGGCACAAGTCTAATTGTTTCTCAGAGGGCACACTTATTTGGTATACACCACAGTTACAAGCCGCAGTATGCGTAGTCTTTCAAATGGTATTTAGGGGAGCCATTTCTCACTTCATCTCAGTAACAAGAGAGCCGTCCATGGGAGTTGCATAGGGAGCAGGGACCTGGTGATGGGACGCTCAGGGCAGTGTTATCGAGAGCGTGCCATAGACCGAGGCCTTTAGCCTCGGTCACAACTTTTCCCCCAAACCTAACCCGGCCAGATCCTGACATTGTGCCGAGCGGCCAGGCCCCTGTTTTCTATCACCCAGGACCCAATCTTGAATGCTTTATGATGAAGATGCAGTGGATACAATTATAACACCAACCTGGTGTACAAAAAGTTGTTAAACTACTTAAAAACAACAAAGACCCTCACTTAAAGGTCATAACAAGGCCTTTGATGCTGACTAACTGCATAGTACAGTCATGTCTGGCAAAGGTCATGGTATGACCTTGCTGTGGAGGCCAGAACCAGGTCTCCACAATTTGATGCTGATTTTTAAACTGCATAACATTGGACATGTCTGACATGCAGAAAAGCCCTGCCTGGCTCCCACTTACACACTTAAAAGCCATGTTAGGCCTTGTCTCAACCACTAGATGGAACTATAAACCTCTCCTACGATTTAAGTTGGTTTTGCCCCCTTATTTAATATCCCTGTTACAAGGCTTAACACCTAGTTTGAAAGGCCAGGAATGTAATCAGGAGTCTCAGTTTGAAGGCCCGGTATTGGTGTCGCTGTCTTGACCCTGGGGTCGCGGGGTGCGCGAGGAGTCCCTCCTGAGCATTGGAGGGGACTTCATGGTTTGGATACCATGAGAGTGTGCTTGGGTGCTTGGAGGTGGCACGCTGGTGTGTCCTGTGATTCGGAGGTGTCCAGGCATTGACCCAAGCAGGCATCTCATGAGAAACACTGTTCTTGTTGCTGAGCTTGTTTTAAAGCACATAATGTAAACAGAACAGCCACAGCAGTGCTTAAGCCTGGTAGAGTACTTTGAAGGCCATACTTTAGCCCAATATAACACTGCTTATATATGTCATAACAGATGCCTAGCCTAGTGCTTTGTGTGACAGTCATAGCAGTGACAAGCCAAATCGAGCAATTTGAAGGCCGTACTTTAGCCTAAATATAACACTGCTTATGCATGTAAACACATATGCCTAAACCTAACCTAGGCATTTTGTATAGACATAACCATCGCCTATCCCTTAACCCATAACCTAACCACGCCCTTTAGTGCCTGAACTTAACCAATCACCTTATTGTGCAGTTAACTAACCCCATCCTATTATAAATACACACCTTAACCCCTCCAATTCACGTTTAATTAGATCTAGGCCCTAAACCGAACCAAGTTTACCCCTAAAGAAAATTGTCACCCTGGCCTAACCCTAAATTTAATTGGGACATTGAACATACAACATAGATCAATTAGAGTGGAGGAAATCAAATTGTAATAGCATGCCTTAATTTGAAGGCCCAATATTGCTGTCACTGTCTTGACCCTGGGGTCATGGGGTGTGTGAGAGGTCTCCCCTGAGCATTGATGGGGACTTCATGGTTTGGACACCATGAGGGTGTACCGGGGTGCTTGTGGGTGACATACTTACGCATCCTGTGATCCAGAGGTGTTCAAACATTGATCCAAGAAGGCATTACATGCTGAGGGCCAGTAAATGCCAGGATGTAGAATGTGGTTAAGTGTGATTTTGATTGTTCACCTGATGCAAGGGGGACTCAACCACATGGTGGATTTGTCCCATGGCACAGGCTCACAATCAAAACACACACAGGGATATGCATGGACTTGTATTGCGAGGGGCGGCATGGCAGGCGTCCGACCTTGCAGGGTGGCACCCCAAAACTGGAACAGACCACGAAAGGTCGAGGGAATGGAATTTTTGAACCATTTCTTTTTGTTTCATACTTACTTTTATTCAAAGTAATTTATTTTCTATTCAGAAAATTTTATGAGAGGTTAATAGTATGAGAAAGTGCGTCACTTAGGTGCCAGAGTAAAATACTTTCTCTGGGGTGGGAGCTTAACCACGCCCCTCCAGCCAGTGAAGCGGCTCGCTCTGCGATGAGCTCACTGTGCTGGAGACAACCGAACAGACCGCATCGCTGCAAAAGCTCTTTTTTCACTCAAGCCTCATTGAAGACCCACTAAGTCACATTTTTTGATCACAGTCAACTTGAAAACACCTGATGAGATCCTTGATGATCGAAACGCGTCGTGTTACAGATTAAGTTGACGATTTTCTATGACCTAAGTTCCTTATTGGACGCGTTCAAGAAAGACACGCGGACCAAAATCAAGAGCAAGCAGCAAAAAGGTCCTTATCAGGACCAGAAGAAATAGCCCTTCTAAGGGCTAAAAAAGCTCTTATCAGAGCTAAGAAGAAGCGGCAATTTAGCAGAGAAAGCTGGGTAGAGTAGCTGCAGTTGTGCGCCCACCTGTGACCCAGAGCTAGAACAAGCAGGGGCAGGGGAGACGCCATTTTGTGCTTCAAAATAGAAGCAACTAGCAGCCAGGTAGGCCCGTGTCGGCAAACAAATCTGCACAGCGTCCACATTAAGACGCCTGACTGTCTGAATAAATAGCAGTCATTAAACAGCATCAAACAAAAAGCCTGGGCAGTCATGTCTAAAAAGAGGGGCAGATCACTCACACGCCTGGGGTCTAGGGTAGTTACACATCCGCCCAGGGTGTCTCATAGAAGCCCCAACATACGCCCAGAGCAAAATCCACTGCAACAGAGGCCTCCCAACAGCCAGGCGTCCAACATAGAGCCTAGGCAACAGCAACCTAGCCCATACAGGGCTTTAGAGTTTAGGGATGAGTCCGTATCAGGACCAGAATCCGAACAGAACCTGACAGTGAGAGGTAGAGCACCAACGGCACCTAGGCTAGTGGCTGCATGTGATGGCACTGGTTGCTATTCAGATATATGCACCAAATGTAGGCCACCATACACGGGTGACATAGTTAAGGACGACCCCCAGTCACAAAATCCAGACTGGGGGGATGAGACATACTACCCATGGCAGCCCCCACAGCAAGATACTGTGGCCCTAGCCGACGATACTCAAAGACACCTTAGTGTGGAGGAGGGCCAATACACAGGCCCTTGGGACTGGCATACTACAGAGCCCTGTCGTCTCCCCACAGACCAGCACCAGGCGCCCGAGGGGCACGATGGGCCTGAGTGTGTAGGCAATAGTGGGAATTACATGGAGGAGGGGTCAGACCCTCAACATAGGGACAAAGCTAAGGTCATGCTAGCTATTATTAGGGCCTCTCACCATTTAGCATTTGTGACCCAGGACACTCCTCCACCAGGGATCAGCAAAATTACTGGAACACTCATTGCCGCAGTCCGACCATTTGGTCCCACCCCAGAGTTAGACCAAATCTTAGAGGGACATGCGAGACAATGGGAAATGGCTACTTTAAGGAGCCTGCGGAGCCACTATATGGCCAGGATGCAGGCTGAGATTAACACCATGCCACATATGACAGATTCAGAGTGGCATGGGCCTTTTGAAACAGCAACAAGATGGGCACACAAAGCCATGGCCTCACTGCAGTCACATACTGTAAAAACAGCTGAGGCCATGATAGAGGCCAAGGTTAAAGGTGAAACAGCGGCGGTGTCATCTGTGGGTTACGCTACGCCCCCACAACAAGCAGCAGTTATACATAAGCCTGCAGCAGTATTAATGCTTAATGTCAGGGATGCTACTCAGAGAGACATCCATACTGACCGTGACACACCCTCGTCCGAATGTGACAGCTCTGCAACACAGAGTCAGAGACTGGAAGTAGGGCCTGGGTCTGTGACCTCACTCGTACATAGTGCAGAGGTCAAACACACCTGCTCAGTCAGGTGGCGCACCGCCCCACCTAAGAACCAGAAACCCACTAGGCATGCCTCCACACCAAACAAATATAGGGATTGGGTTCTAACCACTAACACGCAGTGGTTGCTCCTAGGGGATTCGAACCTGAAAAACATACACAGGTACAGATGCCCCCAACTGCAGATTGACAGTTACCCTGGTGCCCATTTTGGCCATGTTCCTGCTCTTATGACCCATACAACTGTCTGTGCAGAGGTCACAAAGGTCATCCTGGCCGTGGGGATTAATTGCCATGCCTGGATAGACAGATCTACCCTGCACAGACAGATGATTCAAGCGGTCACAGCCTTACAAGAGCGCTTCCCCCTGGCAAGAATATGGGTCCCGTTGGTGAATTATTCACAGCATCTGCCCTATCAATCGGCTGAGATGCTTGAATACTTGAACCACATCATAGGAGAGAGACTGAGAACAATACCCCTGTTGCCATCCCAGCAGTTTATGACACAGGGGGACAATATTCACTGGACAGCAGACACAGCTCAGCGAATGTTAGAACATTGGTTGAGACACACTCAATAAGAAGGACATACATCCTCTTACTAAAAGGATATACATCCACTAAAAAGCCAATGTTCTCTCATTCTATCTCTACCTCTCAGGCACAACACACACAGTCACGGTGGTGACAGGTAAAGTGTGTTGGAGTCACTCACAGGCCTCTATGAGAAACAGACCAACACTAGGCACAAGTCTAATTGTTTCTCAGAGGGCACACTTATTTGGTATACACCACAGTTACAAGCCGCAGTATGCGTAGTCTTTCAAATGGTATTTAGGGGAGCCATTTCTCACTTCATCTCAGTAACAAGAGAGCCGTCCATGGGAGTTGCATAGGGAGCAGGGACCTGGTGATGGGACGCTCAGGGCAGTGTTATCGAGAGCGTGCCATAGACCGAGGCCTTTAGCCTCGGTCACAACTTTTCCCCCAAACCTAACCCGGCCAGATCCTGACATTGTGCCGAGCGGCCAGGCCCCTGTTTTCTATCACCCAGGACCCAATCTTGAATGCTTTATGATGAAGATGCAGTGGATACAATTATAACACCAACCTGGTGTACAAAAAGTTGTTAAACTACTTAAAAACAACAAAGACCCTCACTTAAAGGTCATAACAAGGCCTTTGATGCTGACTAACTGCATAGTACAGTCATGTCTGGCAAAGGTCATGGTATGACCTTGCTGTGGAGGCCAGAACCAGGTCTCCACAATTTGATGCTGATTTTTAAACTGCATAACATTGGACATGTCTGACATGCAGAAAAGCCCTGCCTGGCTCCCACTTACACACTTAAAAGCCATGTTAGGCCTTGTCTCAACCACTAGATGGAACTATAAACCTCTCCTACGATTTAAGTTGGTTTTGCCCCCTTATTTAATATCCCTGTTACAAGGCTTAACACCTAGTTTGAAAGGCCAGGAATGTAATCAGGAGTCTCAGTTTGAAGGCCCGGTATTGGTGTCGCTGTCTTGACCCTGGGGTCGCGGGGTGCGCGAGGAGTCCCTCCTGAGCATTGGAGGGGACTTCATGGTTTGGATACCATGAGAGTGTGCTTGGGTGCTTGGAGGTGGCACGCTGGTGTGTCCTGTGATTCGGAGGTGTCCAGGCATTGACCCAAGCAGGCATCTCATGAGAAACACTGTTCTTGTTGCTGAGCTTGTTTTAAAGCACATAATGTAAACAGAACAGCCACAGCAGTGCTTAAGCCTGGTAGAGTACTTTGAAGGCCATACTTTAGCCCAATATAACACTGCTTATATATGTCATAACAGATGCCTAGCCTAGTGCTTTGTGTGACAGTCATAGCAGTGACAAGCCAAATCGAGCAATTTGAAGGCCGTACTTTAGCCTAAATATAACACTGCTTATGCATGTAAACACATATGCCTAAACCTAACCTAGGCATTTTGTATAGACATAACCATCGCCTATCCCTTAACCCATAACCTAACCACGCCCTTTAGTGCCTGAACTTAACCAATCACCTTATTGTGCAGTTAACTAACCCCATCCTATTATAAATACACACCTTAACCCCTCCAATTCACGTTTAATTAGATCTAGGCCCTAAACCGAACCAAGTTTACCCCTAAAGAAAATTGTCACCCTGGCCTAACCCTAAATTTAATTGGGACATTGAACATACAACATAGATCAATTAGAGTGGAGGAAATCAAATTGTAATAGCATGCCTTAATTTGAAGGCCCAATATTGCTGTCACTGTCTTGACCCTGGGGTCATGGGGTGTGTGAGAGGTCTCCCCTGAGCATTGATGGGGACTTCATGGTTTGGACACCATGAGGGTGTACCGGGGTGCTTGTGGGTGACATACTTACGCATCCTGTGATCCAGAGGTGTTCAAACATTGATCCAAGAAGGCATTACATGCTGAGGGCCAGTAAATGCCAGGATGTAGAATGTGGTTAAGTGTGATTTTGATTGTTCACCTGATGCAAGGGGGACTCAACCACATGGTGGATTTGTCCCATGGCACAGGCTCACAATCAAAACACACACAGGGATATGCATGGACTTGTATTGCGAGGGGCGGCATGGCAGGCGTCCGACCTTGCAGGGTGGCACCCCAAAACTGGAACAGACCACGAAAGGTCGAGGGAATGGAATTTTTGAACCATTTCTTTTTGTTTCATACTTACTTTTATTCAAAGTAATTTATTTTCTATTCAGAAAATTTTATGAGAGGTTAATAGTATGAGAAAGTGCGTCACTTAGGTGCCAGAGTAAAATACTTTCTCTGGGGTGGGAGCTTAACCACGCCCCTCCAGCCAGTGAAGCGGCTCGCTCTGCGATGAGCTCACTGTGCTGGAGACAACCGAACAGACCGCATCGCTGCAAAAGCTCTTTTTTCACTCAAGCCTCATTGAAGACCCACTAAGTCACATTTTTTGATCACAGTCAACTTGAAAACACCTGATGAGATCCTTGATGATCGAAACGCGTCGTGTTACAGATTAAGTTGACGATTTTCTATGACCTAAGTTCCTTATTGGACGCGTTCAAGAAAGACACGCGGACCAAAATCAAGAGCAAGCAGCAAAAAGGTCCTTATCAGGACCAGAAGAAATAGCCCTTCTAAGGGCTAAAAAAGCTCTTATCAGAGCTAAGAAGAAGCGGCAATTTAGCAGAGAAAGCTGGGTAGAGTAGCTGCAGTTGTGCGCCCACCTGTGACCCAGAGCTAGAACAAGCAGGGGCAGGGGAGACGCCATTTTGTGCTTCAAAATAGAAGCAACTAGCAGCCAGGTAGGCCCGTGTCGGCAAACAAATCTGCACAGCGTCCACATTAAGACGCCTGACTGTCTGAATAAATAGCAGTCATTAAACAGCATCAAACAAAAAGCCTGGGCAGTCATGTCTAAAAAGAGGGGCAGATCACTCACACGCCTGGGGTCTAGGGTAGTTACACATCCGCCCAGGGTGTCTCATAGAAGCCCCAACATACGCCCAGAGCAAAATCCACTGCAACAGAGGCCTCCCAACAGCCAGGCGTCCAACATAGAGCCTAGGCAACAGCAACCTAGCCCATACAGGGCTTTAGAGTTTAGGGATGAGTCCGTATCAGGACCAGAATCCGAACAGAACCTGACAGTGAGAGGTAGAGCACCAACGGCACCTAGGCTAGTGGCTGCATGTGATGGCACTGGTTGCTATTCAGATATATGCACCAAATGTAGGCCACCATACACGGGTGACATAGTTAAGGACGACCCCCAGTCACAAAATCCAGACTGGGGGGATGAGACATACTACCCATGGCAGCCCCCACAGCAAGATACTGTGGCCCTAGCCGACGATACTCAAAGACACCTTAGTGTGGAGGAGGGCCAATACACAGGCCCTTGGGACTGGCATACTACAGAGCCCTGTCGTCTCCCCACAGACCAGCACCAGGCGCCCGAGGGGCACGATGGGCCTGAGTGTGTAGGCAATAGTGGGAATTACATGGAGGAGGGGTCAGACCCTCAACATAGGGACAAAGCTAAGGTCATGCTAGCTATTATTAGGGCCTCTCACCATTTAGCATTTGTGACCCAGGACACTCCTCCACCAGGGATCAGCAAAATTACTGGAACACTCATTGCCGCAGTCCGACCATTTGGTCCCACCCCAGAGTTAGACCAAATCTTAGAGGGACATGCGAGACAATGGGAAATGGCTACTTTAAGGAGCCTGCGGAGCCACTATATGGCCAGGATGCAGGCTGAGATTAACACCATGCCACATATGACAGATTCAGAGTGGCATGGGCCTTTTGAAACAGCAACAAGATGGGCACACAAAGCCATGGCCTCACTGCAGTCACATACTGTAAAAACAGCTGAGGCCATGATAGAGGCCAAGGTTAAAGGTGAAACAGCGGCGGTGTCATCTGTGGGTTACGCTACGCCCCCACAACAAGCAGCAGTTATACATAAGCCTGCAGCAGTATTAATGCTTAATGTCAGGGATGCTACTCAGAGAGACATCCATACTGACCGTGACACACCCTCGTCCGAATGTGACAGCTCTGCAACACAGAGTCAGAGACTGGAAGTAGGGCCTGGGTCTGTGACCTCACTCGTACATAGTGCAGAGGTCAAACACACCTGCTCAGTCAGGTGGCGCACCGCCCCACCTAAGAACCAGAAACCCACTAGGCATGCCTCCACACCAAACAAATATAGGGATTGGGTTCTAACCACTAACACGCAGTGGTTGCTCCTAGGGGATTCGAACCTGAAAAACATACACAGGTACAGATGCCCCCAACTGCAGATTGACAGTTACCCTGGTGCCCATTTTGGCCATGTTCCTGCTCTTATGACCCATACAACTGTCTGTGCAGAGGTCACAAAGGTCATCCTGGCCGTGGGGATTAATTGCCATGCCTGGATAGACAGATCTACCCTGCACAGACAGATGATTCAAGCGGTCACAGCCTTACAAGAGCGCTTCCCCCTGGCAAGAATATGGGTCCCGTTGGTGAATTATTCACAGCATCTGCCCTATCAATCGGCTGAGATGCTTGAATACTTGAACCACATCATAGGAGAGAGACTGAGAACAATACCCCTGTTGCCATCCCAGCAGTTTATGACACAGGGGGACAATATTCACTGGACAGCAGACACAGCTCAGCGAATGTTAGAACATTGGTTGAGACACACTCAATAAGAAGGACATACATCCTCTTACTAAAAGGATATACATCCACTAAAAAGCCAATGTTCTCTCATTCTATCTCTACCTCTCAGGCACAACACACACAGTCACGGTGGTGACAGGTAAAGTGTGTTGGAGTCACTCACAGGCCTCTATGAGAAACAGACCAACACTAGGCACAAGTCTAATTGTTTCTCAGAGGGCACACTTATTTGGTATACACCACAGTTACAAGCCGCAGTATGCGTAGTCTTTCAAATGGTATTTAGGGGAGCCATTTCTCACTTCATCTCAGTAACAAGAGAGCCGTCCATGGGAGTTGCATAGGGAGCAGGGACCTGGTGATGGGACGCTCAGGGCAGTGTTATCGAGAGCGTGCCATAGACCGAGGCCTTTAGCCTCGGTCACAACTTTTCCCCCAAACCTAACCCGGCCAGATCCTGACATTGTGCCGAGTGGCCAGGCCCCTGTTTTCTATCACCCAGGACCCAATCTTGAATGCTTTATGATGAAGATGCAGTGGATACAATTATAACACCAACCTGGTGTACAAAAAGTTGTTAAACTACTTAAAAACAACAAAGACCCTCACTTAAAGGTCATAACAAGGCCTTTGATGCTGACTAACTGCATAGTACAGTCATGTCTGGCAAAGGTCATGGTATGACCTTGCTGTGGAGGCCAGAACCAGGTCTCCACAATTTGATGCTGATTTTTAAACTGCATAACATTGGACATGTCTGACATGCAGAAAAGCCCTGCCTGGCTCCCACTTACACACTTAAAAGCCATGTTAGGCCTTGTCTCAACCACTAGATGGAACTATAAACCTCTCCTACGATTTAAGTTGGTTTTGCCCCCTTATTTATATCCCTGTTACAAGGCTTAACACCTAGTTTGAAAGGCCAGGAATGTAATCAGGAGTCTCAGTTTGAAGGCCCGGTATTGGTGTCACTGTCTTGGCCCTGGGGTCGCGGGGTGCACGAGGAGTCCCTCCTGAGCATTGGAGGGGACTTCATGGTTTGGATACCATGAGAGTGTGCTTGAGTGCTTGGAGGTGGCACACTGGTGTATCCTGCGATTCAAAGGTGTCCAGGCATTGACCCAAGCAGGCATCTCATGAGAAACACTGTTCTTGTTGCTGAGCTTGTTTTAAAGCACATAATGTAAACAGAACAGCCACAGCAGTGCTTAAGCCTGGTAGAGCACTTTGAAGGCCATACTTTAGCCCAATATAACACTGCTTATATATGTCATAACAGATGCCTAGCCTAGTGCTTTGTGTGACAGTCATAGCAGTGACAAGCCAAATCGAGCAATTTGAAGGCCGTACTTTAGCCTAAATATAACACTGCTTATGCATGTAAACACATATGCCTAAACCTAACCTAGGCATTTTGTATAGACATAACCATCGCCTATCCCTTAACCCATAACCTAACCACGCCCTTTAGTGCCTGAACTTAACCAATCACCTTATTGTGCAGTTAACTAACCCCATCCTATTATAAATACACACCTTAACCCCTCCAATTCACGTTTAATTAGATCTAGGCCCTAAACCGAACCAAGTTTACCCCTAAAGAAAATTGTCACCCTGGCCTAACCCTAAATTTAATTGGGACATTGAACATACAACATAGATCAATTAGAGTGGAGGAAATCAAATTGTAATAGCATGCCTTAATTTGAAGGCCCAATATTGCTGTCACTGTCTTGACCCTGGGGTCATGGGGTGTGTGAGAGGTCTCCCCTGAGCATTGATGGGGACTTCATGGTTTGGACACCATGAGGGTGTACCGGGGTGCTTGTGGGTGACATACTTACGCATCCTGTGATCCAGAGGTGTTCAAACATTGATCCAAGAAGGCATTACATGCTGAGGGCCAGTAAATGCCAGGATGTAGAATGTGGTTAAGTGTGATTTTGATTGTTCACCTGATGCAAGGGGGACTCAACCACATGGTGGATTTGTCCCATGGCACAGGCTCACAATCAAAACACACACAGGGATATGCATGGACTTGTATTGCGAGGGGCGGCATGGCAGGCGTCCGACCTTGCAGGGTGGCACCCCAAAACTGGAACAGACCACGAAAGGTCGAGGGAATGGAATTTTTGAACCATTTCTTTTTGTTTCATACTTACTTTTATTCAAAGTAATTTATTTTCTATTCAGAAAATTTTATGAGAGGTTAATAGTATGAGAAAGTGCGTCACTTAGGTGCCAGAGTAAAATACTTTCTCTGGGGTGGGAGCTTAACCACGCCCCTCCAGCCAGTGAAGCGGCTCGCTCTGCGATGAGCTCACTGTGCTGGAGACAACCGAACAGACCGCATC
Organism: Poromitra crassiceps; assembly: GCF_964638095.1. Classification (NCBI taxonomy): domain Eukaryota; kingdom Metazoa; phylum Chordata; class Actinopteri; order Beryciformes; family Melamphaidae; genus Poromitra; species Poromitra crassiceps. Next base: position 177,866 of record NW_028152036.1, read on the forward strand.
GCTGCAAAAGCTCTTTTTTCACTCAAGCCTCATTGAAGACCCACTAAGTCACATTTTTTGATCACAGTCAACTTGAAAACACCTGATGAGATCCTTGATGATCGAAACGCGTCGTGTTACAGATTAAGTTGACGATTTTCTATGACCTAAGTTCCTTATTGGACGCGTTCAAGAAAGACACGCGGACCAAAATCAAGAGCAAGCAGCAAAAAGGTCCTTATCAGGACCAGAAGAAATAGCCCTTCTAAGGGCTAAAAAAGCTCTTATCAGAGCTAAGAAGAAGCGGCAATTTAGCAGAGAAAGCTGGGTAGAGTAGCTGCAGTTGTGCGCCCACCTGTGACCCAGAGCTAGAACAAGCAGGGGCAGGGGAGACGCCATTTTGTGCTTCAAAATAGAAGCAACTAGCAGCCAGGTAGGCCCGTGTCGGCAAACAAATCTGCACAGCGTCCACATTAAGACGCCTGACTGTCTGAATAAATAGCAGTCATTAAACAGCATCAAACAAAAAGCCTGGGCAGTCATGTCTAAAAAGAGGGGCAGATCACTCACACGCCTGGGGTCTAGGGTAGTTACACATCCGCCCAGGGTGTCTCATAGAAGCCCCAACATACGCCCAGAGCAAAATCCACTGCAACAGAGGCCTCCCAACAGCCAGGCGTCCAACATAGAGCCTAGGCAACAGCAACCTAGCCCATACAGGGCTTTAGAGTTTAGGGATGAGTCCGTATCAGGACCAGAATCCGAACAGAACCTGACAGTGAGAGGTAGAGCACCAACGGCACCTAGGCTAGTGGCTGCATGTGATGGCACTGGTTGCTATTCAGATATATGCACCAAATGTAGGCCACCATACACGGGTGACATAGTTAAGGACGACCCCCAGTCACAAAATCCAGACTGGGGGGATGAGACATACTACCCATGGCAGCCCCCACAGCAAGATACTGTGGCCCTAGCCGACGATACTCAAAGACACCTTAGTGTGGAGGAGGGCCAATACACAGGCCCTTGGGACTGGCATACTACAGAGCCCTGTCGTCTCCCCACAGACCAGCACCAGGCGCCCGAGGGGCACGATGGGCCTGAGTGTGTAGGCAATAGTGGGAATTACATGGAGGAGGGGTCAGACCCTCAACATAGGGACAAAGCTAAGGTCATGCTAGCTATTATTAGGGCCTCTCACCATTTAGCATTTGTGACCCAGGACACTCCTCCACCAGGGATCAGCAAAATTACTGGAACACTCATTGCCGCAGTCCGACCATTTGGTCCCACCCCAGAGTTAGACCAAATCTTAGAGGGACATGCGAGACAATGGGAAATGGCTACTTTAAGGAGCCTGCGGAGCCACTATATGGCCAGGATGCAGGCTGAGATTAACACCATGCCACATATGACAGATTCAGAGTGGCATGGGCCTTTTGAAACAGCAACAAGATGGGCACACAAAGCCATGGCCTCACTGCAGTCACATACTGTAAAAACAGCTGAGGCCATGATAGAGGCCAAGGTTAAAGGTGAAACAGCGGCGGTGTCATCTGTGGGTTACGCTACGCCCCCACAACAAGCAGCAGTTATACATAAGCCTGCAGCAGTATTAATGCTTAATGTCAGGGATGCTACTCAGAGAGACATCCATACTGACCGTGACACACCCTCGTCCGAATGTGACAGCTCTGCAACACAGAGTCAGAGACTGGAAGTAGGGCCTGGGTCTGTGACCTCACTCGTACATAGTGCAGAGGTCAAACACACCTGCTCAGTCAGGTGGCGCACCGCCCCACCTAAGAACCAGAAACCCACTAGGCATGCCTCCACACCAAACAAATATAGGGATTGGGTTCTAACCACTAACACGCAGTGGTTGCTCCTAGGGGATTCGAACCTGAAAAACATACACAGGTACAGATGCCCCCAACTGCAGATTGACAGTTACCCTGGTGCCCATTTTGGCCATGTTCCTGCTCTTATGACCCATACAACTGTCTGTGCAGAGGTCACAAAGGTCATCCTGGCCGTGGGGATTAATTGCCATGCCTGGATAGACAGATCTACCCTGCACAGACAGATGATTCAAGCGGTCACAGCCTTACAAGAGCGCTTCCCCCTGGCAAGAATATGGGTCCCGTTGGTGAATTATTCACAGCATCTGCCCTATCAATCGGCTGAGATGCTTGAATACTTGAACCACATCATAGGAGAGAGACTGAGAACAATACCCCTGTTGCCATCCCAGCAGTTTATGACACAGGGGGACAATATTCACTGGACAGCAGACACAGCTCAGCGAATGTTAGAACATTGGTTGAGACACACTCAATAAGAAGGACATACATCCTCTTACTAAAAGGATATACATCCACTAAAAAGCCAATGTTCTCTCATTCTATCTCTACCTCTCAGGCACAACACACACAGTCACGGTGGTGACAGGTAAAGTGTGTTGGAGTCACTCACAGGCCTCTATGAGAAACAGACCAACACTAGGCACAAGTCTAATTGTTTCTCAGAGGGCACACTTATTTGGTATACACCACAGTTACAAGCCGCAGTATGCGTAGTCTTTCAAATGGTATTTAGGGGAGCCATTTCTCACTTCATCTCAGTAACAAGAGAGCCGTCCATGGGAGTTGCATAGGGAGCAGGGACCTGGTGATGGGACGCTCAGGGCAGTGTTATCGAGAGCGTGCCATAGACCGAGGCCTTTAGCCTCGGTCACAACTTTTCCCCCAAACCTAACCCGGCCAGATCCTGACATTGTGCCGAGTGGCCAGGCCCCTGTTTTCTATCACCCAGGACCCAATCTTGAATGCTTTATGATGAAGATGCAGTGGATACAATTATAACACCAACCTGGTGTACAAAAAGTTGTTAAACTACTTAAAAACAACAAAGACCCTCACTTAAAGGTCATAACAAGGCCTTTGATGCTGACTAACTGCATAGTACAGTCATGTCTGGCAAAGGTCATGGTATGACCTTGCTGTGGAGGCCAGAACCAGGTCTCCACAATTTGATGCTGATTTTTAAACTGCATAACATTGGACATGTCTGACATGCAGAAAAGCCCTGCCTGGCTCCCACTTACACACTTAAAAGCCATGTTAGGCCTTGTCTCAACCACTAGATGGAACTATAAACCTCTCCTACGATTTAAGTTGGTTTTGCCCCCTTATTTATATCCCTGTTACAAGGCTTAACACCTAGTTTGAAAGGCCAGGAATGTAATCAGGAGTCTCAGTTTGAAGGCCCGGTATTGGTGTCACTGTCTTGGCCCTGGGGTCGCGGGGTGCACGAGGAGTCCCTCCTGAGCATTGGAGGGGACTTCATGGTTTGGATACCATGAGAGTGTGCTTGAGTGCTTGGAGGTGGCACACTGGTGTATCCTGCGATTCAAAGGTGTCCAGGCATTGACCCAAGCAGGCATCTCATGAGAAACACTGTTCTTGTTGCTGAGCTTGTTTTAAAGCACATAATGTAAACAGAACAGCCACAGCAGTGCTTAAGCCTGGTAGAGCACTTTGAAGGCCATACTTTAGCCCAATATAACACTGCTTATATATGTCATAACAGATGCCTAGCCTAGTGCTTTGTGTGACAGTCATAGCAGTGACAAGCCAAATCGAGCAATTTGAAGGCCGTACTTTAGCCTAAATATAACACTGCTTATGCATGTAAACACATATGCCTAAACCTAACCTAGGCATTTTGTATAGACATAACCATCGCCTATCCCTTAACCCATAACCTAACCACGCCCTTTAGTGCCTGAACTTAACCAATCACCTTATTGTGCAGTTAACTAACCCCATCCTATTATAAATACACACCTTAACCCCTCCAATTCACGTTTAATTAGATCTAGGCCCTAAACCGAACCAAGTTTACCCCTAAAGAAAATTGTCACCCTGGCCTAACCCTAAATTTAATTGGGACATTGAACATACAACATAGATCAATTAGAGTGGAGGAAATCAAATTGTAATAGCATGCCTTAATTTGAAGGCCCAATATTGCTGTCACTGTCTTGACCCTGGGGTCATGGGGTGTGTGAGAGGTCTCCCCTGAGCATTGATGGGGACTTCATGGTTTGGACACCATGAGGGTGTACCGGGGTGCTTGTGGGTGACATACTTACGCATCCTGTGATCCAGAGGTGTTCAAACATTGATCCAAGAAGGCATTACATGCTGAGGGCCAGTAAATGCCAGGATGTAGAATGTGGTTAAGTGTGATTTTGATTGTTCACCTGATGCAAGGGGGACTCAACCACATGGTGGATTTGTCCCATGGCACAGGCTCACAATCAAAACACACACAGGGATATGCATGGACTTGTATTGCGAGGGGCGGCATGGCAGGCGTCCGACCTTGCAGGGTGGCACCCCAAAACTGGAACAGACCACGAAAGGTCGAGGGAATGGAATTTTTGAACCATTTCTTTTTGTTTCATACTTACTTTTATTCAAAGTAATTTATTTTCTATTCAGAAAATTTTATGAGAGGTTAATAGTATGAGAAAGTGCGTCACTTAGGTGCCAGAGTAAAATACTTTCTCTGGGGTGGGAGCTTAACCACGCCCCTCCAGCCAGTGAAGCGGCTCGCTCTGCGATGAGCTCACTGTGCTGGAGACAACCGAACAGACCGCATCGCTGCAAAAGCTCTTTTTTCACTCAAGCCTCATTGAAGACCCACTAAGTCACATTTTTTGATCACAGTCAACTTGAAAACACCTGATGAGATCCTTGATGATCGAAACGCGTCGTGTTACAGATTAAGTTGACGATTTTCTATGACCTAAGTTCCTTATTGGACGCGTTCAAGAAAGACACGCGGACCAAAATCAAGAGCAAGCAGCAAAAAGGTCCTTATCAGGACCAGAAGAAATAGCCCTTCTAAGGGCTAAAAAAGCTCTTATCAGAGCTAAGAAGAAGCGGCAATTTAGCAGAGAAAGCTGGGTAGAGTAGCTGCAGTTGTGCGCCCACCTGTGACCCAGAGCTAGAACAAGCAGGGGCAGGGGAGACGCCATTTTGTGCTTCAAAATAGAAGCAACTAGCAGCCAGGTAGGCCCGTGTCGGCAAACAAATCTGCACAGCGTCCACATTAAGACGCCTGACTGTCTGAATAAATAGCAGTCATTAAACAGCATCAAACAAAAAGCCTGGGCAGTCATGTCTAAAAAGAGGGGCAGATCACTCACACGCCTGGGGTCTAGGGTAGTTACACATCCGCCCAGGGTGTCTCATAGAAGCCCCAACATACGCCCAGAGCAAAATCCACTGCAACAGAGGCCTCCCAACAGCCAGGCGTCCAACATAGAGCCTAGGCAACAGCAACCTAGCCCATACAGGGCTTTAGAGTTTAGGGATGAGTCCGTATCAGGACCAGAATCCGAACAGAACCTGACAGTGAGAGGTAGAGCACCAACGGCACCTAGGCTAGTGGCTGCATGTGATGGCACTGGTTGCTATTCAGATATATGCACCAAATGTAGGCCACCATACACGGGTGACATAGTTAAGGACGACCCCCAGTCACAAAATCCAGACTGGGGGGATGAGACATACTACCCATGGCAGCCCCCACAGCAAGATACTGTGGCCCTAGCCGACGATACTCAAAGACACCTTAGTGTGGAGGAGGGCCAATACACAGGCCCTTGGGACTGGCATACTACAGAGCCCTGTCGTCTCCCCACAGACCAGCACCAGGCGCCCGAGGGGCACGATGGGCCTGAGTGTGTAGGCAATAGTGGGAATTACATGGAGGAGGGGTCAGACCCTCAACATAGGGACAAAGCTAAGGTCATGCTAGCTATTATTAGGGCCTCTCACCATTTAGCATTTGTGACCCAGGACACTCCTCCACCAGGGATCAGCAAAATTACTGGAACACTCATTGCCGCAGTCCGACCATTTGGTCCCACCCCAGAGTTAGACCAAATCTTAGAGGGACATGCGAGACAATGGGAAATGGCTACTTTAAGGAGCCTGCGGAGCCACTATATGGCCAGGATGCAGGCTGAGATTAACACCATGCCACATATGACAGATTCAGAGTGGCATGGGCCTTTTGAAACAGCAACAAGATGGGCACACAAAGCCATGGCCTCACTGCAGTCACATACTGTAAAAACAGCTGAGGCCATGATAGAGGCCAAGGTTAAAGGTGAAACAGCGGCGGTGTCATCTGTGGGTTACGCTACGCCCCCACAACAAGCAGCAGTTATACATAAGCCTGCAGCAGTATTAATGCTTAATGTCAGGGATGCTACTCAGAGAGACATCCATACTGACCGTGACACACCCTCGTCCGAATGTGACAGCTCTGCAACACAGAGTCAGAGACTGGAAGTAGGGCCTGGGTCTGTGACCTCACTCGTACATAGTGCAGAGGTCAAACACACCTGCTCAGTCAGGTGGCGCACCGCCCCACCTAAGAACCAGAAACCCACTAGGCATGCCTCCACACCAAACAAATATAGGGATTGGGTTCTAACCACTAACACGCAGTGGTTGCTCCTAGGGGATTCGAACCTGAAAAACATACACAGGTACAGATGCCCCCAACTGCAGATTGACAGTTACCCTGGTGCCCATTTTGGCCATGTTCCTGCTCTTATGACCCATACAACTGTCTGTGCAGAGGTCACAAAGGTCATCCTGGCCGTGGGGATTAATTGCCATGCCTGGATAGACAGATCTACCCTGCACAGACAGATGATTCAAGCGGTCACAGCCTTACAAGAGCGCTTCCCCCTGGCAAGAATATGGGTCCCGTTGGTGAATTATTCACAGCATCTGCCCTATCAATCGGCTGAGATGCTTGAATACTTGAACCACATCATAGGAGAGAGACTGAGAACAATACCCCTGTTGCCATCCCAGCAGTTTATGACACAGGGGGACAATATTCACTGGACAGCAGACACAGCTCAGCGAATGTTAGAACATTGGTTGAGACACACTCAATAAGAAGGACATACATCCTCTTACTAAAAGGATATACATCCACTAAAAAGCCAATGTTCTCTCATTCTATCTCTACCTCTCAGGCACAACACACACAGTCACGGTGGTGACAGGTAAAGTGTGTTGGAGTCACTCACAGGCCTCTATGAGAAACAGACCAACACTAGGCACAAGTCTAATTGTTTCTCAGAGGGCACACTTATTTGGTATACACCACAGTTACAAGCCGCAGTATGCGTAGTCTTTCAAATGGTATTTAGGGGAGCCATTTCTCACTTCATCTCAGTAACAAGAGAGCCGTCCATGGGAGTTGCATAGGGAGCAGGGACCTGGTGATGGGACGCTCAGGGCAGTGTTATCGAGAGCGTGCCATAGACCGAGGCCTTTAGCCTCGGTCACAACTTTTCCCCCAAACCTAACCCGGCCAGATCCTGACATTGTGCCGAGTGGCCAGGCCCCTGTTTTCTATCACCCAGGACCCAATCTTGAATGCTTTATGATGAAGATGCAGTGGATACAATTATAACACCAACCTGGTGTACAAAAAGTTGTTAAACTACTTAAAAACAACAAAGACCCTCACTTAAAGGTCATAACAAGGCCTTTGATGCTGACTAACTGCATAGTACAGTCATGTCTGGCAAAGGTCATGGTATGACCTTGCTGTGGAGGCCAGAACCAGGTCTCCACAATTTGATGCTGATTTTTAAACTGCATAACATTGGACATGTCTGACATGCAGAAAAGCCCTGCCTGGCTCCCACTTACACACTTAAAAGCCATGTTAGGCCTTGTCTCAACCACTAGATGGAACTATAAACCTCTCCTACGATTTAAGTTGGTTTTGCCCCCTTATTTATATCCCTGTTACAAGGCTTAACACCTAGTTTGAAAGGCCAGGAATGTAATCAGGAGTCTCAGTTTGAAGGCCCGGTATTGGTGTCACTGTCTTGGCCCTGGGGTCGCGGGGTGCACGAGGAGTCCCTCCTGAGCATTGGAGGGGACTTCATGGTTTGGATACCATGAGAGTGTGCTTGAGTGCTTGGAGGTGGCACACTGGTGTATCCTGCGATTCAAAGGTGTCCAGGCATTGACCCAAGCAGGCATCTCATGAGAAACACTGTTCTTGTTGCTGAGCTTGTTTTAAAGCACATAATGTAAACAGAACAGCCACAGCAGTGCTTAAGCCTGGTAGAGCACTTTGAAGGCCATACTTTAGCCCAATATAACACTGCTTATATATGTCATAACAGATGCCTAGCCTAGTGCTTTGTGTGACAGTCATAGCAGTGACAAGCCAAATCGAGCAATTTGAAGGCCGTACTTTAGCCTAAATATAACACTGCTTATGCATGTAAACACATATGCCTAAACCTAACCTAGGCATTTTGTATAGACATAACCATCGCCTATCCCTTAACCCATAACCTAACCACGCCCTTTAGTGCCTGAACTTAACCAATCACCTTATTGTGCAGTTAACTAACCCCATCCTATTATAAATACACACCTTAACCCCTCCAATTCACGTTTAATTAGATCTAGGCCCTAAACCGAACCAAGTTTACCCCTAAAGAAAATTGTCACCCTGGCCTAACCCTAAATTTAATTGGGACATTGAACATACAACATAGATCAATTAGAGTGGAGGAAATCAAATTGTAATAGCATGCCTTAATTTGAAGGCCCAATATTGCTGTCACTGTCTTGACCCTGGGGTCATGGGGTGTGTGAGAGGTCTCCCCTGAGCATTGATGGGGACTTCATGGTTTGGACACCATGAGGGTGTACCGGGGTGCTTGTGGGTGACATACTTACGCATCCTGTGATCCAGAGGTGTTCAAACATTGATCCAAGAAGGCATTACATGCTGAGGGCCAGTAAATGCCAGGATGTAGAATGTGGTTAAGTGTGATTTTGATTGTTCACCTGATGCAAGGGGGACTCAACCACATGGTGGATTTGTCCCATGGCACAGGCTCACAATCAAAACACACACAGGGATATGCATGGACTTGTATTGCGAGGGGCGGCATGGCAGGCGTCCGACCTTGCAGGGTGGCACCCCAAAACTGGAACAGACCACGAAAGGTCGAGGGAATGGAATTTTTGAACCATTTCTTTTTGTTTCATACTTACTTTTATTCAAAGTAATTTATTTTCTATTCAGAAAATTTTATGAGAGGTTAATAGTATGAGAAAGTGCGTCACTTAGGTGCCAGAGTAAAATACTTTCTCTGGGGTGGGAGCTTAACCACGCCCCTCCAGCCAGTGAAGCGGCTCGCTCTGCGATGAGCTCACTGTGCTGGAGACAACCGAACAGACCGCATCGCTGCAAAAGCTCTTTTTTCACTCAAGCCTCATTGAAGACCCACTAAGTCACATTTTTTGATCACAGTCAACTTGAAAACACCTGATGAGATCCTTGATGATCGAAACGCGTCGTGTTACAGATTAAGTTGACGATTTTCTATGACCTAAGTTCCTTATTGGACGCGTTCAAGAAAGACACGCGGACCAAAATCAAGAGCAAGCAGCAAAAAGGTCCTTATCAGGACCAGAAGAAATAGCCCTTCTAAGGGCTAAAAAAGCTCTTATCAGAGCTAAGAAGAAGCGGCAATTTAGCAGAGAAAGCTGGGTAGAGTAGCTGCAGTTGTGCGCCCACCTGTGACCCAGAGCTAGAACAAGCAGGGGCAGGGGAGACGCCATTTTGTGCTTCAAAATAGAAGCAACTAGCAGCCAGGTAGGCCCGTGTCGGCAAACAAATCTGCACAGCGTCCACATTAAGACGCCTGACTGTCT